>NC_060175.1:102283325-102290825 GCF_021184085.1 Oncorhynchus gorbuscha | reverse complement strand
TTTGGCTGATCCTCAGAACAGCTGATCTCACAGCAAACAAAGAGAAGGATTCCCATTGGAGGAACTAACATGCTCTCTTCCGGTCAATGATCTAATGCTCGGAATCCATATTGAACAGCTTTCATAGTACTACACTGTCCCAATGAGTAATACACTGTCCAGGGAGTAATACACTGTCCCAATGAGTAATACACTGTCCAGGGAGTAATACACTGTCCCAATGAGTAATACACTGTCCAGGGACTAATACACTGTCCCAATGAGTAATACACTGTCCAGGGAGTAATACACTGTCCCAATGAGTAATACACTGTCCAGGGAGTAATACACTGTCCCAATGAGTAATACACTGTCCAGGGAGTAATACATTGTCCCAATGAGTAATACACTGTCCCAATGAGTAATACACTGTCCAGGGAGTAATACACTGTCCCAATGAGTAATACACTGTCCCAATGAGTAATACACTGTCCCAATGAGTAATACACTGTCCCAATGAGTAATACACTGTCCCAATGAGTAATACACTGTCCCAATGAGTAATACACTGTCCCAATGAGTAATACACTGTCCCAATGAGTAATACACTGTCCAGGGAGTAATACACTGTCCCAATGAGTAATACACTGTCCAGGGAGTAATACACTGTCCCAATGAGTAATACACTGTCCAGGGAGTAATACACTGTCCCAATGAGTAATACACTGTCCAGGGAGTAATACACTGTCCCAATGAGTAATACACTGTCCAGGGAGTAATACATTGTCCCAATGAGTAATACACTGTCCCAATGAGTAATACACTGTCCAGGGAGTAATACACTGTCCCAATGAGTAATACACTGTCCATGGAGTAATACACTGTCCCAATGAGTAATACACTGTCCAGGGAGTAATACACTGTCCCAATGAGTAATACACTGTCCAGGGAGTAATACATTGTCCCAATGAGTAATACACTGTCCCAATGAGTAATACACTGTCCAGGGAGTAATACACTGTCCCAATGAGTAATACACTGTCCATGGAGTAATACACTGTCCCAATGAGTAATACACTGTCCCAATGAGTAATACACTGTCCCAATGAGTAATACAATGTCCCAAT
The DNA here is from genome assembly GCF_021184085.1 of Oncorhynchus gorbuscha. NCBI lineage: Eukaryota > Metazoa > Chordata > Actinopteri > Salmoniformes > Salmonidae > Oncorhynchus > Oncorhynchus gorbuscha. The sequence goes on along the minus strand of NC_060175.1, from coordinate 102,289,719 downwards.
GAGTAATACACTGTCCCAATGAGTAATACACTGTCCCAATGAGTAATACACTGTCCCAATGAATAATACACTGTCCAGGGAGTAATACACTGCCCCAATGAGTAATACACTGTCCAGGGAGTAATACACTGTCCGGGGAGTAACACACTGTCCCAATGATTAATACAGTGTCCAGGGAGTAATACACTGTCCCAATGAGTAATACACTGTCCCAATGAGTAATACACTGTCCCAATGAGTAATACACTGTCCAGGGAGTAATACACTGTCCCAATGAGTAATACACTGTCCCAATGAGTAATACACTGTCCCAATGAGTAATACACTGTCCCAATGAGTAATACACTGTCCCAATGAGTAAGACACTGTCCAGGGAGGAATACACTGTCCCAATGAGTAATACACTGTCCCAATGAGTAATACACTGTCCCAATGAGTAATACATTGTCCAGTGAGGAATACACTGTCCCAATGAGTAATACATTGTCCCAATGAGTAATACACTGTCCCAATGAGTAATACATTGTCCCAATGAGTAATACACTGTCCCAATGAGTAATACACTGTCCAGGGAGTAATACACTGTCCCAATGAGTAATACACTGTCCAGTGAGGAATACACTGTCCCAATGAGTAATACACTGTCCCAATGAGTAATACACTGTCCAGGGAGTAATACACTGTCTCAATGAGTAATACATTGTCCCAATGAGTAATACACTGTCCCAATGAGTAATACACTGTCCAGGGAGTAATACACTGTCCAGGGAGTAATACACTGTCCCAATGAATAATACACTGTCCCAATGAGTAACACACTGTCCAGGGAGTAATACACTGTCCCAATGAGTAATACACTGTCCCAATGAGTAATACACTGTCCAGGGAGTAATACACTGTCCCAATGAATAATACACTGTCCCAATGAGTAACACACTGTCCAGGGAGTAATACACTGTCCCAATGAGTAATACACTGTCCCAATGAGTAATACACTGTCCAGGGAGTAATACACTGTCCAGGGAGTAATACACTGCCCAGGGAGTAATACACTGTCCCACACTGTCCCAATGAGTAATACACTGTCCCAATGAGTAATACACTGTCCAGGAGTAATACACTGTTCCAGGGAGTAATACACTGCCCAGGGAGTAATACACTGTCCCAATGAGTAATACACTGTCCCAATGAGTAATACACTGTCCCAATGAGTAATACACTGTCCAGGGAGTAATACACTGTCCAGGGAGTAATACACTGTCCCAATGAGTAATACACTGTCCAGTAATACACTGGAGTAATACACTGTCCAGGGAGTAATACACTGTCCCAATCCAGGGAGTAATACACTGTCCCAATGAGTAATACACTGTCCATGGAGTAATACACTGTCCCAATGAGTAATACACTGTCCAGGGAGTAATACACTGTCCCAGGGAGTAATACACTGTCCCAATGAGTAATACACTGTCCCAATGAGTAATACACTGTCCAGGGAGTAATACACTGTCCCAATGAGTAATACACTGTCCCAGTAATACACTGGAGTAATACACTGTCCCAATGAGTAATACACTGTCCCAAGGGAGTAATACACTGTCCCAATGAGAGTAAGTAATACACTGTCCCAATGAGTAATACACTGTCCAGGGAGTAATACACTGTCCCAATGAGTAATACACTGTCCAGGAGTAATACACTGTCCCAATGAGTAATACACTGTCCAGTAATACACTGTCCCAATGAGTAATACACTGTCCAGGGAGTAATACACTGTCCCAATGAGTAATACACTGTCCCAATGAGTAATACACTGTCCAGGGAGTAATACACTGTCCCAATGAGTAATACACTGTCCCAATGAGTAATACACTGTCCCAATGAGTAATACACTGTCCCAATGAGTAATACACTGTCCCAATGAGTAATACACTGTCCAATGAGTAATACACTGTCCCAATGAGTAATACACTGTCCCAATGAGTAATACACTGTCCAGGGAGTAATACACTGTCCCAATGAGTAATACACTGTCCAGGGAGTAATACACTGTCCCAATGAGTAATACACTGTCCAGGGAGTAATACACTGTCCCAATGAGTAATACACTGTCCAGGGAGTAATACACTGTCCCAATGAGTAATACACTGTCCAGGGAGTAATACATTGTCCCAATGAGTAATACACTGTCCCAATGAGTAATACACTGTCCAGGGAGTAATACACTGTCCCAATGAGTAATACACTGTCCATGGAGTAATACACTGTCCCAATGAGTAATACACTGTCCAGGGAGTAATACACTGTCCCAATGAGTAATACACTGTCCAGGGAGTAATACACTGTCCCAATGAGTAATACACTGTCCCAATGAGTAATACACTGTCCAGGGAGTAATACACTGTCCCAATGAGTAATACACTGTCCATGGAGTAATACACTGTCCCAATGAGTAATACACTGTCCCAATGAGTAATACACTGTCCCAATGAGTAATACAATGTCCCAATGAGTAATACACTGTCCCAATGAGTAATACACTGTCCCAACTGTGAGTAATACACTGTCCCAATGAATAATACACTGTCCAGGGAGTAATACACTGTCCCAATGAGTAATACACTGTCCAGGGAGTAATACACTGTCCGGGGAGTAACACACTGTCCCAATGATTAATACAGTGTCCAGGGAGTAATACACTGTCCCAATGAGTAATACACTGTCCCAATGAGTAATACACTGTCCCAATGAGTAATACACTGTCCAGGGAGTAATACACTGTCCCAATGAGTAATACACTGTCCCAATGAGTAATACACTGTCCCAATGAGTAATACACTGTCCCAATGAGTAATACACTGTCCCAATGAGTAAGACACTGTCCAGGGAGTAATACACTGGAGTAATACACTGTCCCAATGAGTAATACACTGTCCCAATGAGTAATACACTGTCCCAATGAGTAATACACTGTCCAGTGAGTAATACACTGTCCCAATGAGTAATACATTGTCCCAATGAGTAATACACTGTCCCAATGAGTAATACACTGTCCCAATGAGTAATACACTGTCCCAATGAGTAATACACTGTCCAGGGAGTAATACACTGTCCCAATGAGTAATACACTGTCCAGTGAGGAATACACTGTCCCAATGAGTAATACACTGTCCCAATGAGTAATACACTGTCCAGGGAGTAATACACTGTCTCAATGAGTAATACATTGTCCCAATGAGTAATACACTGTCCTGTCCCAATGAGTAATACACTGTCCAGGGACTGTAATACACTGTCCAGGGAGTAATACACTGTCCAGGGAGTAATACACTGTCCCAATGAATAATACACTGTCCCAATGAGTAACACACTGTCCAGGGAGTAATACACTGTCCCAATGAGTAATACACTGTCCCAATGAGTAATACACTGTCCAGGGAGTAATACACTGTCCCAATGAATAATACACTGTCCCAATGAGTAACACACTGTCCAGGGAGTAATACACTGTCCCAATGAGTAATACACTGTCCCAATGAGTAATACACTGTCCAGGGAGTAATACACTGTCCAGGGAGTAATACACTGCCCAGGGAGTAATACACTGTCCCAATGAGTAATACACTGTCCCAATGAGTAATACACTGTCCCAATGAGTAATACACTGTCCAGGGAGTAATACACTGTCCAGGGAGTAATACACTGCCCAGGGAGTAATACACTGTCCCAATGAGTAATACACTGTCCCAATGAGTAATACACTGTCCCAATGAGTAATACACTGTCCAGGGAGTAATACACTTTCCAGGGAGTAATACACTGTCCCAATGAGTAATACACTGTCCAGGGAGTAATACACTGTCCAGGGAGTAATACACTGTCCCAATGAGTAATACACTGTCCCAATGAGTAATACACTGTCCATGGAGTAATACACTGTCCCAATGAGTAATACACTGTCCAGGGAGTAATACACTGTCCAGTAATACACTGGAGTAATACACTGTCCCAATGAGTAATACACTGTCCCAATGAGTAATACACTGTCCAGGGAGTAATACACTGTCCCAATGAGTAATACACTGTCCCAATGAGTAATACACTGTCCAGGGAGTAATACACTGTCCCAATGAGTAATACACTGTCCATGGAGTAATACACTGTCCAGGGAGTAATACACTGTCCCAATGAGTAATACACTGTCCAGGGAGTAATACACTGTCCAGGGAGTAATACACTGTCCCAATGAGTAATACACTGTCCCAATGAGTAATACACTGTCCAGGGAGTAATACACTGTCCAGTGAGTAATACACTATCCCAATGAGTAATACACTGTCCCAATGAGTAATTCACTGTCCCAATGAGTAATACACTGTCCAGGGAGTAATACACTGTCTCAATGAGTAATACACTGTCCCAATGAGTAATACACTGTCCAGGGAGTAATACACTGTCCAGGGAGTAATACACTGTCCCAATGAGTAATACACTGTCCCAATGAGTAATACACTGTCCATGGAGTAATACACTGTCCAGGGAGTAATACAATGTCCCAATGAGTAACACACTGTCCCAATGAGTAATACACTGTCCCAATGAGTAATACACTGTCCAGGGAGTAATACACTGTCCCAATGAGTAATACAATGTCCCAATGAGTAATACACTGTCCCAATGAGTAATACACTGTCCCAATGAGTAATACACTGTCCAGGGAGTAATACACTGTCCAGGGAGTAATACACTGTCCAGGGAGTAATACACTGTCCAGGGAGTAATACACTGTCCAGGGAGTAATACACTGTCCAATGAGTAATACACTGTCCCAATGAGTAATACACTGTCCAGGGAGTAATACACTGTCCCAATGAGTAATACACTGTCCCAATGAGTAATACACTGTCCTAATGAGTAATACACGGTGCTTCGGCCTCTAAACTGCTCTTTGGGGTCTAGCCCGGGTAATCTGTTAAGCACTTCGTAACAACTGCTGATGTAAAAAGGGCTTTATAAAATACATTCCAATAATTTAATTAAGGTTTTGGCATTTCAGGTGCAGCCTTGTGAATCTGTAAGTGTGCCTTACCGTTCTTGAGAATCTTTATGGCTACGCTGATGCTGTTCTTCCACTTGCCCCGATGGACATCAGCAAAGAACCCGGTGCCCAGCTGCTCTCCCAGGGTGAACTCTTCCTTGGGGAGCTCCCACTCATCCACTGTGGAGTGAGACAGGTCCTGGGGCACTGGCTCTTTCTGGGGAGGAGAGAATGTGTTAAATGTGTCTCACTAACACGCACACGATATACACACACACACACAGCTGTGTCATTGCCTAACCACGGAGTGGCCTGTTCAGCCACAGAGTACACTTCCTCCTTTTTCCTTGGTAGAAAGAGAGAAACTGAGAGGGAGGGAAACACAGAAAGAGAGAGGGAAACACAGAGAGAGAGAGGTAAACAGAGAGAGAGAGAGGTAAACAGAGAGAGAGAGGTAAACAGAGAGAGAGGTAAACAGAGAGAGAGGTAGAAAGAGAGAGAGAGAGGTCAACAGAGAGAGAGGGAAACAGAGAGAGAGGTAGAAAGAGATAGAGAGAGGTCAACAGAGAGAGAGGGAAACAGAGAGAGAGGTAGAAAGAGAGAGAGAGGTCAACAGAGAGAGAGGTAAACAGAGAGAGAGGTAGAAAGAGATAGAGAGAGGTCAACAGAGAGAGAGGGAAACAGAGAGAGAGAGGTAGAGAGAGAGAGAGAGAGAGAGAGAGAGAGAGAGGTAGAAAGAGAGAGAGTCAACAGAGAGAGAGGGAAACAGAGAGAGAGAGGTAGAAAGAGAGAGAGGTAAACAGAGAGAGAGGTAAACAGAGAGAGGTAAACAGAGAGAGAAGTATAAAGAGAGAAACAGAGAGAGAGAGGTAGAAAGAGAGAGAGGTAAACAGAGAGAGAAGTAGAAAGAGAGAAACTGAGAGAGAGAGGTAAACAGAGAGAGAGGCAGAAAGAGAGAAACAGAGAGAGAGAACTAAACAGAGAGAGAGGTAGAAAGAGAGAGAGAGAGAGGTAAACAGAGAGAGAGGTAGAAAGAGAGAGAGTTAAACAGAGAGAGGTAGAGAGAGAGTTAAACAGAGAGAGGTAGAAAGAGAGGTAAACAGAGAGGTAGAAAGAGAGGAAAATACTTTTAAAAAACACTAAAAATACTTGAATCGGTTTATTAGATTAGATTATAATTAGTCATAGAGCCCATTCAATCGGTCATAGAGCCCATTGCCCTTTATGGTTGTGAGGTCTGGGGTCCGCTCACCAACCAAGACTTCACAAAATGGGACAAACACCAAATTGAGACTGCATGCAGAATTCTGCAAAAATATCCTCTGAGTACAACGTAGAACACCAAATAATCCATGC
>NC_060175.1:102180825-102278325 GCF_021184085.1 Oncorhynchus gorbuscha | reverse complement strand
GTTATTTCCCTGACATCAAGAATCAAGGACTCATAACCCCAATCTTTAAGAACGGAGACAAAATTGACCCTAACAATTACAGAGGCATTTGTGTGAACAGTAACCTGGGGAAGGTTTTCTGTAGTATTATAAACGTGAGAGTTCTAAACTTCCTTAATAAGCACAATGTCTTGAGTAAAAGGCTAATTGGATTTATACCAAAACATTGCATGACTGATCATATTTACACCCTACACACCCTGAAAGATAAACATGTCCACCAAAATAATACCAAAATATACGCTTGCTTTATCGACATCCAAAAAGCATTTGATTCTATTTGGCATACAAGACTGTTCTACAAAGTTATTGAAAGTGGTGTAGGGGGTAAAACATATGATATAATTAAATCAATGTATACTGGCAATACGTGCAGCATCAAAATTGGCAAGAAAATAACGGAATTCCTTAACCAAAGGCGGGGCCTTCGCCAGGGTTGCAATCTGAGCCCTGCACTCTTCAATATTTACATTAACGAATTGACCCCTATTCCAGAACAATCCTCAGCCCCTGGTGTTAGTCTCCAGAATTCAGAGTTTAAATGTCTGTTCTTGGCAGATGACCTATGCTTGCTGTCACCCACAGCACATGGCCTACAGCAGAGCCTGGACCTGCTGGAGCAGTACTGCCAGACCTGGACCCTGGCAGTAAACCCCCACAGCACATAGCCTACAGCAGAGCCTGGACCTGCTCGAGCAGTACTGCCAGACCTGGGCTCTGGCAGTAAACCCCAAAAATACTAAAATAATGATTTTCCAGAGAAGATCCAGATCTCAGGGAATTAGACCAAAGTTCTCAATTGGTACAAAATATATAGAGTACTGTACACACTACAATTACTGAGGTTTAAATATATAGAGTACTGTACACACTACAATTACTGAGGTTTAAATATATAGAGTACTGTACACACTACAATTACTGAGGTTTAAATATATAGAGTACTGTACACACTACAATTACTGAGGTTTAAATATATAGAGTACTGTACACACTACAATTACTGAGGTTTAAATATATAGAGTACTGTACACACTACAATTACTGAGGTTTAAATATATAGAGTACTGTACACACTACAATTACTGAGGTTTAAAAATAAGCTCAACTGGACACACTACAATTACTGAGGTTTAAATATATAGAGTGCTGTACACACTACAATTACTGAGGTTTAAATATATAGAGTACTGTACACACTACAATTACTGAGGTTTAAATATAAGCTCAACTGGACACCTTAATGAGGCAGTGAATGAACTGAGAGAGAAAACAGGGCCAATAACAACAAATTCATATTGAAATACCGGTTTAAATTTGGCGAAACGAATTGAATATGTCATTGAACCAATTGCACCTTATGGCAGCGAGGTGTGGAGTCCACTTTATGGCAGCGAGGTGTGGAGTCCACTTTATGGCAGCGAGGTGTGGGGTCCACTTTATGGCAGTGAGGTGTGGGGTCCACTTTATGGCAGTGAGGTGTGGGGTCCACTTTATGGCAGCGAGGTGTGGGGTCCACTTTATGGCAGTGAGGTGTGGGGTCCACTTTATGGCAGTGAGGTGTGGGGTCCACTTTATGGCAGCGAGGTGTGGAGTCCACTTTATGGCAGCGAGGTGTGGGGTCCACTTTATGGCAGCGAGGTGTGGAGTCCACTTTATGGCAGCGAGGTGTGGAGTCCACTTTATGGCAGCGAGGTGTGGAGTCCACTTTATGGCAGCGAGGTGTGGGGTCCACTTTATGGCAGCGAGGTGTGGGGTCCACTTTATGGCAGCGAGGTGTGGGGTCCACTTTATGGCAGCAAGGTGTGAGGTCCACTTTATGGCAGTGAGGTGTGGGGTCCACTTTATGGCAGCGAGGTGTGGGGTCCATTTTATGGCAGCGAGGTGTGGGGTCCACTTGCAAAACATGATTTCATCAAATGGGACAAACACCCCATTGAAACCCTGCATGCAGAGTTCTGTAAGATTCTCCTACATGTCCAGAGGAAAACTACAAACATGCAGGGCAAAATTAGGACAATATCCACTAATAAGGAAAACTCAAAAAAGAGCAATTCAGTTTTGGGAAACGTATAAAATACAGTGACACCCATATCAATACCAAGCCCTGAAATGCCAAGAGCTGAGCAAAGAATAGAGTCCCCTCATCCAGCTGGTCCTGGGGCTGAGTTCACTAACCTGCTCTACTAACACACTGAAGCCTCAGTCCCCTCATCCAGCTGGTCCTGGGGCTGAGTTCACTAACCTGTTCTACTAACACACTGAAGCCTCAGTCCCCTCATCCAGCTGGTCCTGGGGCTGAGTTCACTAACCTGTTCTCCTAACACACTGAAGCCTCAGTCCCCTCATCCAGCTGGTCCTGGGGCTGAGTTCACTAACCTGTTCTACTAACACACTGAAGCCTCAGTCCCCTCATCCAGCTGGTCCTGAGTTCACTAACCTGTTCTACTAACACACTGAAGCCTCAGTCCCCTCCTCCAGCTGGTCCTGGGGCCCGAGTTCACAAACCTGTTCTACTAACACACTGAAGCCTCAGGACCAGAACATCCAATCAATCAGGATAAACCAAATTACAACACAGTCAAAAACAAAACTTAATTGCTTATTGGGAAACACAAACGCAAGCACAAAGCAAAATGCAGTGCTATCTGGCCCTAAATGGACGGTACACTGTGGTTAACTATTTGACCATGGTTACCATCAAAACCTTAGAAAAACCTTGACAAAGTACAGGCTCAGTGAGCACAGCCATGTCATTGAGAAGGGTAGACACAGGAAAACCTGGCTTCCTGTAGAGGAAAGGCTGTGCAACCACTGCACCACAGCAAAACCTGAGACAGAGCTGCATTTCCTGACAAAATGTCAAAAATATAAAACAATTAGAGAGTGTCATTTCCCCAAATTTGAAACCCTGATTCAAGGTTTCAAAGACCTCTCTGATGAGGATAGGCTACCCGTCCTGTTGGGGGAGGACGCAGAGAGCTGTGGGTTGGCAGCGCACTACATTGCTGCCTGCCATAAGTTGAGGGACAGTGTCTGACAGACCAATCAACCTGCACATGTCCTCTACTGTATACTTATTGTTATTGTTCAATGTATGGTTATTTTGACCCTTGGTTATTGTTGACAATTTTGATTCTTATAATTGTAATATTGTAAATATCCAAAGTAAGCTTTGGTTACATCATGCCGATAAAGCTAATTTTAGCGAGTTGGGGGAGAGAGAGAGACAGAGAGTAGGGGGAGAGAGAGACAGAGAGTAAGGGGGAGAGAGAGAGTGAGAGAGGGAGAGAGTAGGGGGAGGGGGAGAGAGAGAGAGAGGGGGAGAGAGAGACAGAGAGTAGGGGGGGAGAGAGAGACAGAGAGTAGGGGGAGAGAGAGAGGAGAGAGTAGGGAAGAGAGAGAGAGTAGGGGAGAGAGAGAGTGAGAGAGGGAGAGAGTAGGGGAAGAGAGAGAGAGGGGGAGAGAGAGAGAGAGAGAGAGAGAGAGAGAGAGAGAGAGAGAGAGTAGGGGGAGAGAGGGAGTGAGAGAGGGAGAGAGTAGGGGAGAGAGAGAGTAGGGTGAGAGAGAGAGTGAGAGAGGGAGAGAGAGAGGGAGAGAGAGAGAGAGAGAGAGAGAGAGAGAGAGAGAGAGAGAGAGAGAGAGAGAGAGAGAGAGAGAAGAGAGACAGAGAGAGTGTGTGGTGTGTATTCCAAGAGTATGTGTGTGTGTATTCCAAGATGGCGTAGCAGTAAGTCGTCCTGTCGTATCGTCTCTCTGTAAATATCGTCTCTTTTTCGTTTTAGATATTTTTCTTCGCATATCTTTAAAAACATTTTGCGAAACCTAAGCTTCCAAATACTCTCCTGCAACCCGCCTCACCCAATGTAGCTACTTTTCCTAAAGTATTTATATTTACTTCGGAACTGGAACCCCTCAACTGAAGCTAGCCAGCTAACCACCAGCTATGCTAGCGGTCTTCAGCTAACCGGTCATCAGCTAACCTTTAGCTCGGAAAGCTCTCGCCAGTTCGAACAACGCGACACTAACCAGAGCATAACGGACCTATTTTTTTTATCCCCGGATTCCCACCGCAAACGGAACATTTTTCAGCTGGATCTTCACAACTAGCTATCGAGCTAAACCGCAACCCTGGTTGATTACTCCTGGCTAGCGTTTCCACCCACGTAGCTTGAAGCTAGCCCGGCCAGAGCTCCTGTGTCATGTTTTGTCTTAGATTGTCTTGTCATTTTGCTTTTCCCTCTGTTCATTTTTCCCCTGCTGGTCTTTTTAGGTTCGTTCCCCTTTTTCTCTCTCTCCCTTCCTCTCTCTCTTCTCTGCTCTATTGTTCTAGCATACTCCTGGGCTACAATACCCGGAGTCGCTTTGGGTCCTCCACATAACATCCGGTCTATCGATGTCACTGCATGAAGAGGAATAAACAGACTCACCCCATCGCGACGTCCTCCAAAGGCTAACTCTCTAGCCCTCGCTATCTCCTTGCTTGCTAATTCGGCATGCTAACTGCTAGCTTGTTTAGCCCAGGTCCGCTAACTACTACCTTGTTTACCCCGGCCTGCTAATCTGTTAGCTTGTTAGCACAGGCCTGCTAACCATCTGCATCGCCGCGTCCCAAACACGCAGTGGCCCATATGTACTTTCTATCTCTTCCCGATTTTTAAAAATTTGTTTATACCTTCCGGAAACCTGCCTCACCCAATGTGATACGGAATCGCTATTATTTTTAATTTTTAGAACACACTCAAGAACCTCCAGAAGCTAACCAGCTAACTAGCTACAAGCTATTTAGTCATTGTTAGTTTTTTAACCTGGATAACACTCGCCAGTCCAGCCCCCCTGCCCCATCCACCGCTGCCCCTGGACTCTGATCACTTGGCTACATAGCTGATGCACGCTGGACTGTCCATTAATCACGGTACTCCATTCTGCATGTTTGTTTTATCTGTCGGCCCCGTTGCCTATTCAATGCCATTTTACCTGTTATTGTTATGCTAGCTGATTAGCTGTTGTCTCATCCACTGTTTTAGCTAGCTTTCCCAATTCAACACCTATGAGTACTGTATGCCTCGCTGTATGTCTCTCTCAAATGTCAATATGCCTTGTATACTGTTGCTCAGGTTAGTTATCATTGTTTTAGTTCACAATGGAGCCCCTAGTCCCACTCCTCATACCCCTGATACCTCCTTTGTCCCACCTCCCACATATGCGGTGACCTCACCCATTACAACCAGCATGTCTAGAGACAAAACCTCTCTCATCATCACCCAGTGCCTGGGCTTACCTCCGCCGTACCCGCACCCCACCATACCCCTGTCTGCGCATTATGCCCTGAATATATTCTACCATGCCCAGAAACCTGCTCCTCTTATTCTCTGTCCCCAATGCTCTAGGCGACCAGTTTTGATATCCTTTAGCCGCACCCTCTTACTACTCCTTCTCTGTTCCGCGGGTGATGTGGAGGTAAATCCAGGCCCTGCATGTCCCCAGGCACCCTCATTTGTTGACTTCTGTGATCGAAAAAGCCTTGGTTTCATGCATGTCAACATCAGAAGCCTCCTCCCTAAGTTTGTTTTACTCACTGCTTTAGCACACTCTGCTAACCCTGATGTCCTTGCTGTGTCTGAATCCTGGCTCAGGAAGGCCACCAAAAATTCTGAGATTTCCATACCCAACTATAACATCTTCCGTCAAGATAGAACTGCCAAAGGGGGAGGAGTTGCAGTCTACTGCAGAGATAGCCTGCAAAGTAATGTCACCATTTGTGAATTGATTGCCCCCCATCTAGCTTCAGAATTTGTTCTGTTAGGTGACCTAAACTGGGATATGCTTAACACCCCGGCAGTCCTACAATCTAAGCTAGATGCCCTCAATCTCACACAAATCATCAAGGAACCCACCAGGTACAACCCTAACTCTGTGAGCAAGGGCACCCTCATAGACGTCATCCTGACCAACTGGCCCTCCAAATACACCTCCGCTGTCTTCAACCAGGATCTCAGCGACCACTGCCTCATTGCCTGTATCCGCTACGGTGCCGCAGTCAAACGACCACCCCTCATCACTGTCAAACGCTCCCTAAAACACTTCTGTGAGCAGGCCTTTCTAATCGACCTGGCCTGGGTATCCTGGAAGGACATTGACCTCATCCCGTCAGTTGAGGATGCCTGGTCATTCTTTAAGAGTAACTTCCTCACCATTTTAGATAAGCATGCTCCGTTCAAAAAATGCAGAACTAAGAACAGATACAGCCCTTGGTTCACTCCAGACCTGACTGCCCTCGACCAGCACAAAAACATCCTGTGGCGGACTGCCATAGCATCGAAAAGTCCCCGCGATATGCAACTGTTCAGGGAAGTCAGGAACCAATACACGCAGTCAGTCAGGAAAGCTAAGGCCAGTTTCTTCAGGCAGAAGTTTGCATCCTGTAGCTCCAACTCCAAAAAGTTCTGGGACACTGTGAAGTCCATGGAGAACAAGAGCACCTCCTCCCAGCTGCCCACTGCACTGAGGCTAGGGAACACGGTCACCACCGACAAATCCATGATTATCGAAAACTTCAACAAGCATTTCTCAACGGCTGGCCATGCCTTCCGCCTGGCTACTCCTACCTCGGCCAACAGCTCCGGCCCCCCCGCAGCTCCTCGCCCAAGCCTCTCCAGGTTCTCCTTTACCCAAATCCAGATAGCAGATGTTCTGAAAGAGCTGCAAAACCTGGACCCGTATAAATCAGCTGGGCTTGACAATCTGGACCCTCTATTTCTGAAACTATCCGCCGTCATTGTCGCAACCCCTATTACCAGCCTGTTCAACCTCTCTTTCATATCGTCTGAGATCCCCAAGGATTGCCATACAACACTCCTAAACGCCAGTAAAACCGGAAAGCTGCCGCAGTCATCCCCCTCTTCAAAGGGGGAGACACCCTGGACCCAAACTGTTACAGACCTATATCCATTCCGCAACAAAGCCTCCTTCACTCACGCTGCCAAGCTTACCCTAGTAAAACTGACTATCCTACCGATCCTCGACTTCGGCGATGTCATCTACAAAATTGCTTCCAACACTCTACTCAGCAAACTGGATGCAGTTTATCACAGTGCCATCCGTTTTGTCACTAAAGCACCTTATACTACCCACCACTGCGACTTGTATGCTCTAGTCGGCTGGCCAAATGCGCTTTTCAACCATATTCGTCGCCAGACCCACTGGCTCCAGGTCATCTACAAGTCCATGCTAGGTAAAGCTCCGCCTTATCTCAGTTCACTGGTCACGATGGCAACACCCATCCGTAGCACTAGTAAAACGCTCCAGCAGGTGTATCTCAAACTGATCATCCCTAAAGCCAACACATCATTTGGCTAGTCGGCTGGCCTATTCAGTGGCTCCAGTACTCTGCTGCCTGTGACTGGCCAACACATCATTTGCCGCCTTTCGTTCCAGTACTCTGCTGCCTGTGACTGGAACGAATTGCAAAAATCGCTGAAGTTGGAGACTTTTATCTCCCTCACCAACTTCAAACATCAGCTATCTGAGCAGCTAACCGATCGCTGCAGCTGTACATAATCTATTGGTAAATAGCCCACCCATTTTCACCTACCACAACCCCACAGTTTTTATTTATTTACTTTTCTGCTCTTTTGCACACCAATATCTCTACCTGTACATGATCATTTATCACTCCAGTGTTAATCTGCAATATTGTAATTATTCGCCCACCTCCTCATGCCTTTTGCACACATTGTATATAGACTCCCCTTTTTTCTCTACTGTGTTATTGACTTGTTAATTGTTTACTCCATGTGTAACTCTGTGTTGTCTATTCACACTGCTATGCTTTATCTTGGCCAGGTCGCAGTTGCAAATGAGAACTTGTTCTCAACTAGCCTACCTGGTTAAATAAAGGTGAAATAAAAAATAAATAAAATAAATTTACCCTGGTACAGGCCTCCCCCAGGCGGGACACAGATCCCAGTGTGTGTGTGGTGTAATACTCCACCAGGTCTATCAGGGTGTTGAAGGGATGGGTCTGTTCCAGCCAATACTGACCATCCTGCTCACAGATCTTGAAGTGCTTGGCTTGGTTGCCGACTTTGACTGTGAACACACACACAAACACACACACACACACACACAGACTCACTGGGTAAAGCAGTCCAGGATCACAGTTAGAATGTGGTTCAATGGGGAAATGGGAGTGGTTCAAGGGGGAAATGGGAGTGGTTCAATGGGGAAATGGGAGTGGTTCAAGGGGGAAATGGGAGTGGTTCAAGGGGGAAATGGGAGTGGTTCAAGGGGGAAATGGGAGTGGTTCAAGGGGGAAATGGGAGTGGTTCAATTGGGAAATGGGAGTGGTTCAATGGGGAAATGGGAGTGGTTCAAGGGGGAAATGGGAGTGGTTCAAGGGGGAAATGGGAGTGGTTCAATGGGGAAATGGGAGTGGTTCAAGGGGGAAATGGGAGTGGTTCAAGGGGGAAATGGGAGTGGTTCAACGGGGAAATGGGAGTGGTTCAACGGGGAAATAGGAGTGGTTCAATGGGGAAATGGGAGTGGTTCAAGGGGGAAACAAGACAAGTTCAGAGGATTGCGTGCCCGCAGTTACACGGGTAAAGACAGCTCTAGGAATATGGTAATTACCCGAGCAACAGATCATTAAAACCCTGATTGGTTGAGCTAGGTTTTTAACCATAGGGCTGGATCAAAAGCCTGCATACATAACTCTCCAGGACCTCTCGGGTTGTATGTATGGGCATTGGGCATATTCACACCCTCCACTTCCTTGCTTCTCTCTGTTTTGACATACACCAACACCCACCTGAGAGGACGTAGCCCACCTGGCCTTTCTCACTGACACGGATAAGGAAGGCACCCTCTCCATTCCCTGGAGAAAGAATTTGGCTCAGGGCTTCAAACCGATTCATCTTCCCAAAGTACCATCTGGTAAGAGATAAGGAGAGATAGAGAGAGAGAGACAGAGAGACACAGAGAGACACAGAGAGCAACAGAGATAGAGAGGAACAGAGAGAGGGAGACAGAGAGAGAGACAGAATAAGAGAGAGAGACAGAGTGAGAGAGAGAGAGAGAGAGACAGAGAGAGAGAGAGAGAGAGAGAGAGAGAGAGAGAGAGAGAGAGAGAGAGAGAGAGAGAGAGAGAGAGAGAGAGAGAGAGAGACAGAGAGAGAGAGAGAGAGAGACAGCGAGAGAGAGACAGAGAGAGACAGAGAGAGACAGAGAGAGACAGAGAGAGAGAGAGAGAGAGAGAGAGAGAGAGAGAGAGAGAGAGAGAGAGAGAGAGAGAGAGAGAGAGAAACAGAGAGAGAGGGAGAGAAACAGAGAGAGAGAGAGAGAAACAGAGAGAGAGAGACAGAGATGACATAGACTATAAATAATAAACTTTATGAAACAGTATATCTGTTCACATCACTAACATGATGAATTGTGATATGATCTCATCTTATCTGGAATTGAAGACAAAATCAAGACTGAATATTCTATTGTTATTTTATTCTATTCAGGTCATATCAGTGAATAGGGTCTATGCTGACACATTGTACACAAAACGGACAATAAAGATTAACTATTATGATTGATAGTAAATGTTATCACGTAGTTAAAAGAAACACTTTGCTTCTTTGGTTCGGGCTTGGACTTTGAACGGGTGTACTGCAATAAATTAAACGTGGCGAAGCGCCCAACTTGCTCAGGCTGGTCAGAATCACTTCCACTGTTCAATTGAAATAGTAACATCTGTAGTTCCCATTTAAAAAAGCAGCAATAATAAAAGAGAATAGAACCAAAAGGGGAAGTTGTGTAGATTTTCATGACTGTGTCCAGTCTCCACGTCCAATCTTACCTTATATCTCATATCTCAGAGATGGGGTTGTTTACATGAAACATATAAACATAAGCATCGCACACACATACTGTACAGTTAATGAAGCATGACACTAGAAGGAGGATTGGAGTCGATACTCACGGCTGTGCGTTGACAGACTCTCCCCTTGCCAGGTAGTTATTTGGCACAATCCCCTTCGCCAGAACGCGCCCATTCCTGTCTATTTTACGCGCAGACCACCAGTCTCCGGATCGACTGATGACGTTGAACAGATCTCCCTCTTGGAACGACAACTCATCTTTTTCTCGTGCCTCAAATCTCCACAAAGCCATGTAGATCGCGCTTTCCGTGGGCTGGGGCGCATCCCGACGCATCGAGTTCCTCGGGTTCCTCGTGAATGACCGCCTGCCATTATCCGAGATCTCTACACACTCGTCCTCGGCGACATCGTTCGAGATCCCCTCCACTGTGTGACTACATTCGGTGTTCTTCTTGTCGCCAAACAGCCTGACCCATAGCGTCTCCAGACAGGGGCAGGTTTTGCGTAGACAGTCCCCCATATGAGAGCGGTGTCCGGGCTTTTGACACGGCTAGACGCACAGCACCTGTTAGACGGGTAGTGGCTCAGTGCGCATGGAATCCTTGGAACTTGTCACACACGTTCAGTAAGTAGGCTACTTTACGTCAGCGTTGGTTCTAAGTGCTTCAAAACACATCAAAACAACTTCCTTGTAAAATGGGCACCCCGCCTACACTGCCACAATAGGTATTGGATAGCCTATAGCTTTCTCTCTCTCTCTCTCTCTCTCTCTCTCTCTCTCTCTCTCTCTCTCTCTCTCTCTCTCTCTCTCTCTCTCTCTCTCTCTCTCTCTCTCTGTCTCTCTCTCTCTCTCTCTCTCTCTCTCTCTCTCTCTCTCTCTCTCTCTCTCTCTCTCTGTCTCTCTGTCTCTCTCTCTCTCTCTCTGTCTCTCTCTCTCTCTCTCTCTCTCTCTCTCTCTCTCTCTCTCTCTCTCTCTCTCTCTCTCTCTCTCTCTCTCTCTCTCTCTCTCTCTCTCTCTCTCTCTCTCTCTCTCTCTCTCTCTCTCTCTCTCTCTCTCTCTCTCTCTCTCTCTCTCTCTCTCTCTCTCTCTCTCTCTCTCTCTCTCTCTCTCTCTCTCTCTCTCTCTCTCTCTCACTCACTCACTCACAAATTGCCCTCAGAACAGCCTCAGTTCGTCGGGGGCATGGACTCTACAAGGTGTCGAAAGCGTTCCACAGGGATGCTTGCCCATGTTGAGTCCATTGCTTTCCACAGTTGTGTCAAAATGGGTGGTGGACCATTCTTTATACACATGGGAACCTGGTGAGCATGGAAAAACCCAGCAGTGTTGCCGTTCTTGACACAAACCGGTGCACCTTGTCTTGTCCGTTCACCCTCTGAATGGCACACATACACAATCCATGTCTCAATTGTTTCAAGGACTTTAAAAAAATATATTTTTAACCCGTTTCCTCTCTCCTTCATCTACACTGATTGAAGTGGATTGAACAAGAAAAGAGAACAGTAAGGGGGATCATAGCTTTCACCTGGATTCACCTGGTCAGTCTATGTCATGGAGACACCTGGTCAGTCTATGTCATGGAGACACCTGGTCAGTCTATGTCATGGAGACACCTGGTCAGTCTATGTCATGGAGACACCTGGTCAGTCTATGTCATGGAGACACCTGGTCAGTCTATGTCATGGAGACACCTGGTCAGTCTATGTCATGGAGACACCTGGTCAGTCTATGTCATGGAGACACCTGGTCAGTCTATGTCATGGAGACACCTGGTCAGTCTATGTCATGGAGACACCTGGTCAGTCTATGTCATGGAGACACCAGGTGTTCTTAATGTTTGTTTACTATTGTATCATACTTGTGTCTATTCAGTAAATATGATGCTATAGGATCATAGCTACTTCTTGCTAAATATGTTCATGGTTACAGTTATCAGGAAGTGATTAGATCAGATTATAATTGCTCATAATCTCGTGAACAGTGATGCTGTAAAATCTCTCTGACGGGAAATTAGCTGTTTTGACCCTTTTGCTGGGAACTCTGTCCTCACAGAACTACGTTCCGTCACTGCCTCTGTGTGTTTTCCCGTCAAGAGGATCATACCAGCATCGTAAAACACTTATCATTATCTTAAAGGGACGTTTAAATTCATTCATTTACCCGTTGATTCTTGATGAATATCATTTTAAAAAATCATTTAAAAAAAAACCTCATGCTAATCGCATTAGCCTACGTTAGCTCAACCTCATGCTAATCGCATTAGCCTACATTAGCTCAACTGTCCGGCAGGTGACCCACCAATCCTGAAGAAGTTTTGTAAAGAAGGATTTTTAAGTCCTTGAAACAACTGAGACATGGATTTAAAGATGTTCATATGAGCTCTTATTGGAAAACAAGGGGAGACGGTGGCGTAGTGCTGTTTTGCAACTCCCCCTGTAATTCTACACATGTTTGAGGCTGAGAGAACATGGTTGAGGCTGAGAGAACATGTTTGAGGCTGAGAGAACATGGTTGAGGCTGAGAGAACATGTTTGAGGCTGAGAGAACATGGTTGAGGCTGAGAGAACATGGTTGAGGCTGAGAGAACATGTTTGAGGCTGAGAGAACATGGTTGAGGCTGAGAGAACATGTTTGAGGCTGAGAGAACATGTTTGAGGCTGAGAGAACATGCTGCAGTTTTACTACGATCAGCAGTTTGGGTTTTTCACCTCGGATTATTTTGACTAAATCACGATTTCGCTTCTTTTGAATTTTCGGAAAGGGAATGGAACATAGACTTGTAAAGAGAGAGGGTGGAGCTCTTCACAGAGAGGGTGGAGCTCTTCACAGAGAGGGTGGAGCTCTTCACAGAGAGGGTGGAGCTCTTCACAGAGAGGGTGGAGCTCTTCACACAGAGAGGGTGGAGCTCTTCACACAGAGAGGGTGGAGCTCTTCACAGAGAGGGTGGAGCTCTTCACACAGAGAGGGTGGAGCTCTTCACACAGAGAGGGTGGAGCTCTTCACACAGAGAGGGTGGAGCTCTTCACACAGAGAGGGTGGAGCTCTTCACACAGAGAGGGTGGAGCTCTTCACACAGAGAGGGTGGAGCTCTTCACACAGAGAGGGTGGAGCTCTTCACAGAGAGGGTGGAGCTCTTCACACAGAGAGGGTGGAGCTCTTCACAGAGAGGGTGGAGCTCTTCACAGAGAGGGTGGAGCTCTTCACACAGAGAGGGTGGAGCTCTTCACAGAGAGGGTGGAGCTCTTCACAGAGAGGGTGGAGCTCTTCACAGAGAGATGGTGGAGCTCTTCACAGAGAGGGTGGAGCTCTTCACACAGAGAGGGTGGAGCTCTTCACAGAGAGGGTGGAGCTCTTCACACAGAGAGGGTGGAGCTCTTCACACAGAGAGGGTGGAGCTCTTTACACAGAGAGGGTGGAGCTCTTCACAGAGAGGGTGGAGCTCTTCACACAGAGAGGGTGGAGCTCTTCACACAGAGAGGGTGGAGCTCTTTACACAGAGAGGGTGGAGCTCTTCACACAGAGAGGGTGGAGCTCTTCACACAGAGAGGGTGGAGCTCTTCACAGAGAGGGTGGAGCTCTTCACACAGAGAGGGTGGAGCTCTTCACAGAGAGGGTGGAGCTCTTCACACAGAGAGGGTGGAGCTCTTCACACAGAGAGGGTGGAGCTCTTCACACAGAGAGGGTGGAGCTCTTTACACAGAGAGGGTGGAGCTCTTCACAGAGAGGGTGGAGCTCTTCACACAGAGAGGGTGGAGCTCTTCACACAGAGAGGGTGGAGCTCTTTACACAGAGAGGGTGGAGCTCTTCACAGAGAGGGTGGAGCTCTTCACACAGAGAGGGTGGAGCTCTTCACACAGAGAGGGTGGAGCTCTTTACACAGAGAGGGTGGAGCTCTTCACACAGAGAGGGTGGAGCTCTTCACACAGAGAGGGTGGAGCTCTTCACAGAGAGGGTGGAGCTCTTCACACAGAGAGGGTGGAGCTCTTCACAGAGAGGGTGGAGCTCTTCACACAGAGAGGGTGGAGCTCTTTACACAGAGAGGGTGGAGCTCTTCACACAGAGAGGGTGGAGCTCTTCACACAGAGAGGGTGGAGCTCTTTACACAGAGAGGTTGGAGCTCTTCACACAGAGAGGGTGGAGCTCTTCACACAGAGAGGGTGGAGCTCTTCACAGAGAGGGCGGAGCTCTTCACAGAGAGAGGGTGGAGCTCTTCACAGAGAGGGTGGAGCTCTTCACAGAGAGAGGGTGGAGCTCTTCACAGAGAGGGTGGAGCTCTTCACAGAGAGAGGGTGGAGCTCTTCACACAGAGAGGGTGGAGCTCTTCACAGAGAGGGTGGAGCTCTTCACAGAGAGAGGGTGGAGCTCTTCACACAGAGAGGGTGGAGCTCTTCACAGAGAGAGGGTGGAGCTCTTCACACAGAGAGGGTGGAGCTCTTCACAGAGAGAGGGTGGAGCTCTTCACACAGAGAGGGTGGAGCCCTTCGTTCCGGGTCTCTTCTTAACACTTATGGACCCAGAATTTAAACGAGCATCTGACCAATTACACACTTTAGTTCTGGATTAACCCATATTAATAGTAATATTAATTTAGTCCCACAGTCTATGGTTGTGTTTCTACAGTCTATGGTTGTGTTTCTACAGTCTACGGTTGTGTTTATACAGTCTATGGTTGTGTTTCTACAGTCTACGGTTGTGTTTCTACAGTCGATGGTTGTGTTTCTACAGTCTACGGTTGTGTTTCTACAGTCTATGGTTGTGTTTCTACAGTCTATGGTTGTGTTTCTACAGTCTATGGTTGTGTTTATACAGTCTATGGTTGTGTTTCTACAGTCTATGGTTGTGTTTATACAGTCTATGGTTGCATTTCTACAGTCTATGGTTGTGGTTCTACAGGCTCACAGATGGCAGTCAGGGCTTGTGGAAGTGAGAGCATGAATGGAGATTTTACAATTCCTTCTTTCTGGCTGTGTGTGTGTGTGTGTTTGTGTCTCTGTGTGTTTTAGCACCTGTGCGTGTGTGTGTGTGTGTGTGTGTGTGTGTGTGTGTGTGTGTGTGTGTGTGTGTGTGTGTGTGTGTGTGTGTGTGTGTGTGTGTGTGTGTGTGTGTGTGTGTGTGTGTGTGTGTGTGTTTCACACTCCAGCTCGGTAGGTGGCGGTAATACACCACATGTGTTAGTTTACAAACCGCCAATCAAAACGAAAGAAGAAGATCGACCCGGAAGTGATTAGGACATGGTTCGTTATCTTTCTATGAAGCCACCTGCTAAAATGTCTAAACCAACGTCTCTATTTTTAATCTTCTTTTCTTTATTTGTCATGAGTGAAGCTGTCTTCGAAGATCAAGTTGGCAAATTTGATTGGTATGTAGCTGTTCATTGAGAATACCCATTGATGCCTCTATGCAGTTAGCTAAGCTAGTGCTATGTGCTAACCATTGACAATATCAATGGATATTGAGTCCAATATCATAGATCATGGCGAAAAGACAGTAAGTAAGCCTCTGGGGTGTCGGGTTCAGTCAATAGGTATCCTTGTCATGTCTGCACCTGTGTTGACAGTCACTTGTTGGAATAGATCATGAATGTAAATATCTTATTGGATCACTTCCTCTTTGTTGTGGGTTAAGGATCCATGTGGGAAGAAGATCCATGTCCCATCTGCTCCTTGTGACAGGTGTCTTTGCCACAGATATGACTCAGAGTCTCAAAAAGCAGCATTTAATGAAGAAGACAAATATACATTGGTGATTGATTAGCTAATGTACAAAAATATCTAGCTATATTTTCTTATTAAATATTCTCTTATTTCCAGGAGACAACAGTATGTGGGGAAGACCATCTTTGCCCATTTCGACTCGCATTCGCAGTCGTCTAAAACGCTTTTTGTCGCTACCGACAAGAATATCTTTGCGTCTTTCAACTCCAGGACTGGAGATCTCTGTGAGTATTTTGTCATTCATATTACAATACAAAATATGTTTCTAGCTTTTCTCTTTTAGTCTGAAATCTGTTGTTGAATATCTTCCGTAGAGTTCATTATTTTTCATTCCTACTTCACAGTCTGGAGACATGTTGACAAGGCGGGACCAGAGGGAACCATAGATATACTTTTGCTGCATGGACAAGGTGACAATAGTATTTTTTTTAAGGTCACTGTAGACTGCCTAGCTACTTGGCTTAGCCAACATAACTGTGTTGTACAGAGTCAACTACATTGGCTTTATCTTTGCCTATGTTAATTGTACGATTCTGCCATCAGTGGGTATTTGAATGGCTGTTCTTTTACGTCTTCTGTAGATGCTCTGATGGTGGTTGGAGGTGGTCGTTTGCTCCGTTCCTGGGACACCAACATGGGCGGGCTGAACTGGGAGGCCGTGCTGGATACTGGCAGGTGCGTGTGGTTGTCCCTGTGTGCAGATGACCCGTTCTCCATTTTAACTGCGGGTTTTGTAACTGAGAGACACTCCATAGAAATGGACAAGGATTTTAGATATTTTGCCAGATGACTAACTGCTCATAATGTCTCTCTCTATTTCAGCTTCCAGGCTGCGTGTTTTGTGGCCGTACAGGACACAGTAAAGCATGTAGCGGTGCTTAAGAAAGCTGCCATCTCTCTCCACTACCTCACCAATGGACACCAGAAATGGGTGGAAAACCTGCCTGACAGGTAGGGTACAGTACGACACTGGTTCTCATACCTGGGTCCGAACAGTATCTGTTTTATTTCAGACATTTAAGCTGATATAATGGAAACAATAAAAAATGGTCCCAAAAAGTGCAAGCCCATCTCCAGAAAGTCCCAAACAAACAAACGTACGAAGTATCTGAAAGATTTAAAATGCTCTTTTGAATCTAGGTCTTGAGCAATTAGGTGCTGAACTATTAAGTATTTTTTTGGTTGTTGCCCACAGTGATACGGTCCAGTACCAGGCAGTGTACTCTGGGGGAGAAGAGGAGGTCTATGTGTTGGGGGTGGTTCCTAACTCTCACCTCACTATCATAGCCTACAGCCTAGAGGATGGAGAGATCATCAAGCAGGTAACTTGATCGAGAACTCCGTGATGTCTCCTCATCAAATGTCACGGTATAGAAAAGTGTAACTCCATAACTGTCACAGCTGTTTTGAGGTTGTCTGGGATCAGGGCTGTGTGTCTGTGTCTGAGATCAGGGCTGTGTGTCTGTGTCTGAGATCAGGGCTGTGTGTCTGAGATCAGGGCTGTGTGTCTGAGATCAGGGCTGTGTGTCTGAGATCAGGGCTGTGTGTCTGAGATCAGGGCTGTGTGTCTGAGATCAGGGCTGTGTGTCTGAGATCAGGGCTCTGTGTGTGTGTCTGGGATCAGGGCTCTGGGTCTGAGATCAGGGCTGTGTGTGTGTCAGTCCTCACCATGTGATTTATCATAGTAGCAGGCTGAATAATCAGACCCAAATGGAGAAGTGAAAGTGATCGAGTGAAATTTTGAAACGACGTGGACAGAGAAATACAGCTTTTCTCTATCCAATCAGAGCATCAGGATCAACGTACAACCCCGTCCTTCTCTCTACAGACAAGCAAACTAGCCAGTTGAGTTATTTGGACCACGTAATGCCTCACAATTGATTGAATGGCACCCCCCTTCCCCCACACATTTCTTTTTTTCAATAAACACATTTTTTTTGCAATAAAATGCAAATGAATTACTTAAAAATCATACAATGTGATTTTCTGGATTTTTGTTTTAGATTCTGTCTCTCACAGTTGAAGTGTACCTATGATAAAAAATTACAGACCTCTGCATGCTTTGTAAGTAGGAAACACTGCCGATTTTGCAGGTTATCAAATACTTACTTTAGTGTGTATATATATATATATACATTTACAATTACATTTAAGTCATTTAGCAGACGCTCTATGTGGACACCCCTTCAAATTAGTGGATTAGGCTATTTCAGCCATATCCATTGCTGACAGGTATATAAAATCGAGCACACGGCCATGCAATCTCCATAGACAAACATTGGCAGTAGATTGGCCTTACTTAATGCCACCTATCCAACAAGTCAGTTTGTCAAATGTCTGCCATGCGAGAGCTTCCTTTGTCGACTGTAAGTGCTGTTGTTGTGAAATGGAAAAGTCCAGGAGCAACAACGGCTCAGCTACGAAGTGGTAGGCCACATCAGCTCACAGAACGGGAACTCTGAAGTGCCTAACACTCCTACCGAGTTCCGGAAGAAACCTCGACACAAGAACTGTTTGTAGGGAGCTTCATGAAATGGGTTTCCATGGCCGAGCAGCCGCACACAATCCTCAGATTACTATGTGCAAAGCCAAGCGTCGGCTGGAGTGGTGTAAAGCTCGCCGCCATTGGACTCTGGAACAGTGGCAACGTGTTCTCTGGGGTGATGAATCGCGCTTCACCATCTGGCAGTCTGACCGATGAATCTGGGTTTGGCGGATGCCAGGAGAACGCGACCTGCCCCAATGTATATAGTGCCAACTAATGTTTTTCACATCACACACTTCATATAAATAAATGTATTATATAGTTTACTGCAATTGTTTCGCGATTATGTATCTGGAGTGGGTTTGGTTGTTAAATCTCTGTAACCCGGTTCCCCAACATTAAACTCTAGTGTGAACCAAACCCAAAACAAAGATATTTGGCAAATTCTCTGCATTTAACTATTAACTACATCATTAACAATCATAACAAAGTAGGTCTTTCACCTTGTGACACTACACAAGCAATACAATATAACGGAGTGTTCTGGTTAATTCCACAATATAACGGAGTGTTCTGGTGAATTCTACAACATAACGGAGTGTTCTGGTGAATTCTACAACATAACGGAGTGTTCTGGTGAATTCTACAATATAACGGAGTGTTCTGGTGAATTCTACAATATAACGGAGTGTTCTGGTGAATTCTACAATATAACGGAGTGTTCTGGTGAATTCTACAATATAACGGAGTGTTCTGGTGAATTCTTCGACATAACGGAGTGTTCTGGTGAATTCTTCGACATAACGGAGTGTTCTGGTGAATTCTTCGACATAACGGAGTGTTCTGGTGAATTCTTCGACATAACGGAGTGTTCTGGTGAATTCTTCGACATAACGGAGTGTTCTGGTGAATTCTTCGACATAACGGAGTGTTCTGGTGAATTCTACAATATAACGGAGTGTTCTGGTTAATTCTACAATATAACGGAGTGTTCTGGTTAATTCTACAATATAACGGAGTGTTCTGGTTAATTCTACAATATAACGGAGTGTTCTGGTTAATTCTACAATATAACGGAGTGTTCTGGTTAATTCCTCAATATAACGGAGTGTTCTGGTTAATTCCTCAATATAACGGAGTGTTCTGGTTAATTCCTCAATATAACGGAGTGTTCTGGTTAATTCCACAATATAACGGAGTGTTCAGCTTAATTCTACAATATAACAGTGTTCTGGTGAATTCTTCGACATAACGGAGTGTTCTGGTGAATTCTTCGACATAACGGAGTGTTCTGGTGAATTCTACAATGTAACGGAGTGTTCTGGTTAATTCCACAATACACACGTCATAGCTCTAACCCTGTTGGTTGTGATGTCTGTTATGGTTCTCAGAGGTCAGTTGAAGCCCCGTGGCTGTCCAGTGTTGAGTCCAGCTGTGTGGTGATTGGTCAAGGGGTGCTGATGTGTGTGGATCCCGCCACTCTCGCCCTCTACACCCTCCCGATACAGGCCGAGGAGGCGCCACAGTTCAACCAGATCCTACTGCGGGTAACTCCAGTTCAACCACGACTTGGAAGCTCCGAAGTGTAAAGAAAGTCTTCATAGTCTCAGTTAGGTGGACACGCTGGTGTGTAAACAGGCTATATATTGTACCTTTTTCGATCCAGTCTCTGGATCTGGAGGTGTCCCCAGGCTTCCAGCCCGTCCTGGTGTCCAGCCAGCCCCACCCGGCCCGCTCACCCCTCTCAGAGTTCTTTCTCCAGCTCGGACCAGACCACCACGTCCTGCTGCAGCTCAATGCTGATGGATACACCATCGTCCTACTCAGAGACTTCCAGCCGGTACAGAATCACCATTCGTTCATTTTAATGAACTTTAATTTATCCCAGACGGGACATTTATTATTGCTACTTATTTGTTTCCTGTACTACACATCTCTCTGGATAGTGATTCTGCTAAATGGCATATATTAT
This sequence comes from Oncorhynchus gorbuscha, assembly GCF_021184085.1. Taxonomy (NCBI): domain Eukaryota; kingdom Metazoa; phylum Chordata; class Actinopteri; order Salmoniformes; family Salmonidae; genus Oncorhynchus; species Oncorhynchus gorbuscha. Next base: position 102,258,245 of record NC_060175.1, on the reverse strand, counting down.
TTCCAAATTTTTAAACCTGAACAAGATTTTTTACCTCAAATGTTGTTAGTTGGAGCTGAATGAGTTGTGTCACTAACTGGAGAATGTCTATATTTCTAGGCGTTCTTGGTCTCATTTGCCACCACAGGGGAGAAGACGGTTGCTGCCGTCATGACTCCCAAAAACGAAACCGTGAGTCTTCAAAAAAAAAAGAAAAAAAAAGAAGTTGAACAACAGTTAAAAAAAAAAGATGTCTCAGAATGACCTAAAAAAAAATCGAATTGTCGCATCATGCATGTGGTCATATAGTGTGTAGTTAGTTACTTCAGTAGAACTATGTAACCCATTTTAGATGTTTTTATTTTTATTTTTTTAAACTGCCTTTCTGTTCCCGCTCCAGGCTTGTGATATCAATCTGTTCAGCGCTGATTCAGGTCGTAGGTTGCTGGATACAACCGTCATCTTTCCCCTCGATCTTAACGGTGGGAAACCCTTCAAGGTCTGTATGAGGAGAACGAGTATAATAGAGTAGGGACTGGAGACCTTGATGGGAGTGGAGTATAGAGTAGGGACTGGAGACCTTGATGGGAGTGGAGTATAGAGTAGGGATTGGAAGTGGAGTATAGAGTAGGGAGTGGAGTATAGAGTAGGGATTGGAGTATAGAGTAGGGACTGGAGTATAGAGTAGGGACTGGAGTATAGAGTAGGGATTGGAAGTGGAGTATAGAGTAGGGACTGGAGTATAGAGTAGGGATTGGAAGTGGAGTATAGAGTAGGGACTGGAGTATAGAGTAGGGACTGGAGTATAGAGTAGGGACTGGAGTATAGAGTAGGGAGTGGAGTATAGAGTAGGGAGTGGAGTATAGAGTAGGGACTGGAGTATAGAGTAGGGATTGGAGTATAGAGTAGGGACTGGAGTATAGAGTAGGGACTGGAGTATAGAGTAGGGACTGGAGTATAGAGTAGGGACTGGAGTATAGAGTAGGGACTGGAGTATAGAGTAGGGACTGGAGTATAGAGTAGGGACTGGAGTATAGAGTAGGGACTGGAGTATAGAGTAGGGACTGGAGTATAGAGTAGGGACTGGAGTATAGAGTAGGGAGTGGAGTATAGAGTAGGGATTGGGAGTGGAGTAGGGATTGGGAGTGGAGTATAGAGTAGGGATTGGGAGTGGAGTATAGAGTAGGGAGTGGAGTATAGAGTAGGGAGTGGAGTATAGAGTAGGGAGTGGAGTATAGAGTAGGGAGTGGAGTATAGAGTAGGGAGTGGAGTATAGAGTAGGGAGTGGAGTATAGAGTAGGGATTGGGAGTGGAGTATAGAGTAGGGATTGGAAGTGGAGTATAGAGTAGGGAGTGGAGTATAGAGTAGGGATTGGGAGTGGAGTATAGAGTAGGGATTGGGAGTGGAGTATAGAGTAGGGATTGGAAGTGGAGTATAGAGTAGGGATTGGAAGTGGAGTATAGAGTAGGGATTGGGAGTGGAGTATAGAGTAGGGATTGGAAGTGGAGTATAGAGTAGGGATTGGAAGTGGAGTATAGAGTAGGGATTGGGAGTGGAGTATAGAGTAGGGATTGGGAGTGGAGTATAGAGTAGGGATTGGGAGTGGAGTATAGAGTAGGGAGTGGAGTATAGAGTAGGGATTGGAAGTGGAGTATAGAGTAGGGATTGGGAGTGGAGTATAGAGTAGGGATTGGGAGTGGAGTATAGAGTAGGGATTGGAGTAGGGATTGGGAGTGGAGTATAGAGTATAGAGTAGGGATTGGAAGTGGAGTATAGTGTAGGGATTGGGAGTGGAGTATAGAGTAGGGATTGGGAGTGGGGTATAGAGTAGGGATTGGGAGTGGAGTATAGAGTAGGGATTGGGAGTGGAGTATAGAGTAGGGATTGGGGACTTTGGTGGGAGTGGAGGCCAACAAAAAAATCAGAACTCGTACCCACATCCGTACTTCCAACTTTCAAGCTAAACATTTTCGCGGCAACCCCTTTTGACAGCGGAGATTTTAGTTGTTAATTTTAGCTGGTTCTGTTTTTTTTTTGTGGGGGGGGGTCTTTGGGAATTTATCCACGGGCTGCTATTGATTATAGAGCTGGGGTGGGCAAATGGATTGCCATGCGACCCACGGCCCACTTTTAAATATATTTTTTTAAGGCCTTCTGATCAATTTACTGTTGCTAGGTAGAATAGTAGATAGAGTACACAAGGTGCAATTTCAACATGTGGTTGTGAATCAGCCGTTTTTCTCTTATGTCAGTCCTTCTGTAGCTCAGTTGGTAGAGCATGGCGCTTGTAACGCCAGGGTAGTGGGTTCGATCCCCGGGACCACCCATACGTAGAATGTATGCACACATGACTGTAAGTCGCTTTGGATAAAAGCGTCTGCTAAATGGCATTTATTATTATTATTTATTAATTAGCCCAATTAACCTCAGCATGTTTTGGGGGGGGGGGGATTGCCAATCAGCTATCTAAACTTGTAATCATGGTCGACTCACCAGCCGGGGACGCCCCTATTGATTTTGTTAGTCAGTCTCACTCAGACATCATATTTAAAAGATGCCAATACTTCTCTCTGCCTCGTGGTAAAATGAGTAGAATTGCACAAAAATGTTCCTCTAAAACATACAAAATGCCTCTCTTGGCTGTTAAGACGGGGGGAATTGGGGGGGTATACACGGATGTGGGTATGCAGACCCACGAGCCACTGCGGCTCCTCGTGATGAGTTCAGATTTTTTTTGTGCCCCCGACCCTCATCAATGTTGACCAAGTCCCTGGTACAGAGTAGTCTGGCATGAGCCCCACCGAGCCAACCCATCACCTGTTGGAATATACCTGTGTAGAGGTGATGGAGGGAAGTCAATCAGTCAGATGTTGTTTTTGTTCAGGAAGTCGGGTGTTTAAATGAGGTCCGTAACAGTCGAACGTGTTCCCTCCCCAGCTGTACGTTCATGCCTTCCTGAAGAAGGACGACTCTGTGGGCTACAGGGTCCTTGTGCAGACACAGGACCATGCTCTCACCTTCATACAGCAGCCAGGTACACACACACACACACTGGTACACACACACACACACTGGTACACACACACACACACACACACACACACACACACACACACACACACACACACACACACACACACACACACACACACACACACACACACACACACACACACACACACACACACACGGGTACACACACACACACACACGGGTACACACACACACACACACGGGTACACACACACACACACACGGGTACACACACACACACACACACACACACACACACACACACACACACACACACACACACACACACACACACACACACACACACACACACACACACACACACACACACACACACACACACACACACACACACACACGGGTACACACACACACACACACGGGTACACACACACACACACACACACACGGGTACACACACACACACACACACACGGGTACACACACACACACACACGGGTACACAAACACTGGTACACACACTGGTACACACACACACACACTGGTACACACACACACACACTGGTACACACACACACACACTGGTACACACATACACACACACTGGTACACACATACACACACACTGGTACACACACACTAGACGAGGCTTCTAACCAACACCTGTGATTCCAGGACGTGTGGTATGGACCAGAGAGGAGGCCCTTGCTGATGTTGTTACCATGGAGATGGTGGACCTGCCACTCACTGGGACCCAGGCGGAGCTGGAGGGGGAGTTTGGCAAGAAAGCTGGTAAAGAACATCAAAGATCCTGACTAACATGAATAATTTAATCATCTTAAAAACAAGCATAGCAAAGACAACCGTGCATAAATAAAATGACGAGGAAAACACACACAAAAAAAGGAGTTGTCTCAATACAATACTATCAATGCCTAGTCATTCCCTTCAGATCTATGTTTTATTTTAACATTTAAAAAAATATTTTTTTAAATTATTTAAAAAAAATATATAAGTATTTAACTTTTAATGTGTTTTATCTCTTTGTGGAAGTATATATATTTTTTTGTTGCCTGTATTTGTTGTCAACAACTGATAGCGTATAAGGTTAAATGACCATGTCTAAATGAATACTCCTGAATGTGTCGTTATCCTCCGTCGGCTTCATGCCCCCTCTCTCTCTCTGGTTTTCTCACTGCTGCGCTTGGATCCAGCCGTTCAAGGTAACGCTGTGAGCTTGCAGTCCTTTCGGTTTGCTTGTGTTTGAAGGTGTTGTGTTTTGTAAGATCAGTAGTGAAAGTAGCTCCTTCTATAAAAGTTTAGTTGCTTTGCCGTTTCTTGTAATCTGCCATTTTGTTTTGTGTTTCGACGTAGATTAGTTTGTGCTCGTCAGTGGGGGGGGGTGGTGGTGTTATTTTATTGTCCCTGTAGATAGAATCCAGCCTGCTGTCGTGAAACGCATCACTTCCTAACAGACAATGAATTTGAATGTAATGGATTAAGATGTGACTGGAACCCCCACCCCCCACCCCCCCCTACAGACGGGTTATTCCCCATGGTGCTGAAGCGTCTGTCATCCCAGGTGATTCTGCTCCAGGCCTGGCTGGCCCACCTGTGGAAGCTGTTCTACGAAGCCCGTAAACCCCACGGCCAGGTTAAGAACGAGGTCACCATAGAAACGTTGTCCAGGGATGAGTTCAACCTGCAGAAGATGATGGTTATGGTCACGGCCTCGGGGAAGGTAAGACAAAGGGGGGTCACGGCCTCGGGGAAGGTAAGACTGAGGGGGGGGGGTCACGGCCTCGGAAGGTAAGACTAAGGGAGGGGGGGTCACGGCCTCGGGGAAGGTAAGACGAAGGGGGTCACGGCCTCGGGGAAGGTAAGACTAGGGGGGGGGTCACGGCCTCGGGGAAGGTAAGACTAAGGGGGGTCACGGCCTCGGAAGATAAGACGAAGGGGGGTCACGGCCTCGGGGAAGGTAAGACTAAGGGGGGGGGGTCACGGCCTCGGGGAAGGTAAGACTAAGGGGGGGTCACGGCCTCGGGAAGGTAAGACTAAGGGGGGGGTCACGGCCTCGGGGAAGGTAAGACTAGGGGGGGGGTCACGGCCTCGGAAGGTAAGACTAAGGGGGGGGTCACGGCCTCGGGAAGGTAAGACTAAGGGGGGGGTCACGGCCTCGGGGAAGGTAAGACTAAGGGGGGGGGTCACGGCCTCGGGAAAGGTAAGACTAAGGGGGGGTCACGGCCTCTGGGAAGATAAGACTAGGGGGGGTCACGGCTTCGGGGAAGGTAAGACTAAGGGGGGTCACGGCCTCGGGGAAGGTAAGACTAAGGGGGGGGTCACGGCCTCGGGGAAGGTAAGACTAAGGGGGGGGGGTCACGGCCTCGGGGAAGGTAAGACTAAGGGGGGGTCACGGCCTCGGGGAAGGTAAGACTAAGGGGGGGGTCACGGCCTCGGGGAAGGTAAGACTAAGGGGGGGGGGTCACGGCCTCGGGGAAGGTAAGACTAAGGGGGTCACGGCCTCGGAAGATAAGACGAAGGGGGGGGGGGTCACGGCCTCGGAAGATAAGACGAAGGGGGGGGGGTCACGGCGTCGGGGAAGGTGAGCCAGAGTGAGCGAGTGTGTGTATGCGTGTGTATATATATGTGTGTGTGTAGTTGGCAGAAGGTGAGAAACTACCTGGTTTAAAACATTTTAGATGGGATCGACTGTCTGTTGACCTCAGCACCAACATTGGGCTAGATGGGATCTACTGTCTGTTGACCTCAGCACCAGCATTGGGCTAGATGGGATCTACTGTCTGTCGACCTCAGCACCAACATTGGGCTGGATGGGATCTACTGTCTGTTGACCTCAGCACCAACATTGGGCTGGATGGGATCTACTGTCTGTCGACCTCAGCACCAACATTGGGCTAGATGGAATCTACTGTCTGTCGACCTCAGCACCAACATTGGGCTAGATGGGATCTACTGTCTGTTGACCTCAGCACCAACATTGGGCTGGAATGGATCTACTGTCTGTTGACCTCGGCACCAACATTGGGCTAGATGGGATCTACTGTCTGTTGACCTCAGCACTAAATCTAAATTGCCCCATATTATATATATATATATATATATACAGTGCCTTGTGAAAGTATTCGGCCCCCTTGAACTTTGCAACCTTTTGCCACATTTCAGGCTTCAAACATAAAGATATAAAACTGTATTTTTTTGTGAAGAATCAACAACGAGTGGGACACAATCATGAAGTGGAACGACATTTATTGGATATTTCAAACTTTTAACAAATCAAAAACTGAAAAATTGGGCGTGCAAAATTATTAAAATATCCCAGAATTGTAACATATGCACAAAAAAAGCTTATTTCTCTAAAAAATGTTGCCAGAAAATGGAATGTTCATTTATCTACCATAAGCCGCCTCTGTTGTTTTTAGAGGATTTGTCAGTACGTCCAACCGGCCAAACAGCCGCAGACCCATGTGTGTGGGCGAGTTGTGAACAGAGTGCCCCGTGGTGGCGATGGGGTTATGGTATGGATAGGCATAAGCTACGGACAACGAACACAATTGCATTTTCTCGATGGCAATTTGAAAGCACAGAGATACCGTGAAGAGATCCTGAGGCCCGTTGTCGTGCCATTCATCCACCGCCATCACCTCATGTTTCAGCATGATAATGAACAGCCCCATGTTGCAAGGATCTGTACACAATTCCTGGATCCGTTGTCTGCATACTCACCAGACATGTCACCCATTGAGCATGTTTGGGATGCTCTGGATTGACGTGTACTCCAGCAACTTCGTACAGCCATTGAAGAGGAGTGGGACAACATGCCACAATCAACAGTCTGATCAACTCTATGTGAAGGAGATGTGACGCGTGGGCCTCCCGGGTGGCGCAGTGGTCTAAGGCACTGCATCGCAGTGCTAGCTGTGCCACCAGAGACTCTGGGTTCGAGCCCAGGCTCTGTCACAGCCGGCCGCGACCGGGAGGTCCATGGGGCGAAGCACAATTGGCCCAACGTCATCCAGGTTAGGGAGGGCTTTGCCGGCAGGGATATCCTTGTCTCATCGCGCACTAGTGACACCTGTGGCGGGCCGGGCGCAGTGCACGCTGACCACGTCGCCAGGTGTACGGTGTTTCCTCCGATACATTGGTGTGACTGGCTTCTAGGGTTAAGCGGGCATTGTGTCAAGATGTCATAAGGTGAATGCACCAATTTGTAAGTCGCTCTGGATAAGAGTGTCTGCTAAATGACTTAAATGTAAATGTAAATGTAAGAAGTGCGTCTTGGTTGGGTTGTGTTTCGGAGGACGCACGGCTCTCGACCGTCGCCTCTCCCGAGTCCGTACGGGAGTTGCAGCGATGAGACAAGACTGTAACTACCAATTGGAAACCACAGAATTGGTTGAGAAAAAAAGGGGTAAAGAACAGATGTGTCGCGCTGCTTGAGGCAAATGGGGATCACACCAGATACTGACTGGGTCTCTGATCCACACCAGATACTGACTGGTTTACTGATCCACACCAGATACTGACTGGTTTTCTGATCCACACCAGATACTGACTGGGTTTTCTGATCCACACCAGATACTGACTGGGTCTCTGATTCACACCAGATACTGACTGGTTTTCTGATCCACACCAGATACTGACTGGGTCTCTGATTCACACCAGATACTGACTGGTTTTCTGATCCACACCAGATACTGACTGGTTTTCTGATCCACACCAGATACTGACTGGTTTACTGATCCACACCAGATACTGACTGGTATTCTGATCCACACCAGATACTGACTGGTTTTCTGATCCACACCAGATACTGACTGGTATTCTGACCCACACCAGATACTGACTGGGTTTCTGATCCACACCAGATACTGACTGGGTTTCTGATCCACACCAGATACTGACTGGTTTTCTGATCCACACCAGATACTGACTGGGTTTCTGATCCACACCAGATACTGACTGGTTTTCTGATCCACACCAGATACTGACTGGTTTTCTGATCCACACCAGATACTGACTGGGTTTCTGATCCACACCAGATACTGACTGGTATTCTGATCCACACCAGATACTGACTGGTATTCTGATCCACACCAGATACTGACTGGTATTCTGATCCACACCAGATACTGACTGGGTTTCTGATCCACACCAGATACTGACTGGTATTCTGATCCACACCAGATACTGACTGGTATTCTGATCCACACCAGATACTGACTGGTTTTCTGACCCACACCAGATACTGACTGGTATTCTGATCCACACCAGATACTGACTGGTTTACTGATCCACACCAGATACTGACTGGTTTTCTGATCCACACCAGATACTGACTGGTTTTCTGATCCACACCAGATACTGACTGGGTCTCTGATCCACACCAGATACTGACTGGGTCTCTGATCCACACCAGATACTGACTGGTTTTCTGATCCACACCAGATACTGACTGGTTTTATGATCCACACCAGATACTGACTGGTTTTCTCATCCACACCAGATACTGACTGGTTTTCTGATCCACACCAGATACTGACTGGTTTTCTGATCCACACCAGATACTGACTGGTTTTCTGATCCACACCAGATACTGACTGGGTTTCTGATCCACACCAGATACTGACTGGGTTTCTGATCCACACCAGATACTGACTGGGTTTCTGATCCACACCAGATACTGACTGGGTTTCTGATCCACACCAGATACTGACTGGTTTACTGATCCACACCAGATACTGACTGGGTCTCTGATCCACACCAGATACTGACTGGTTTTCTGATCCACACCAGATACTGACTGGGTCTCTGATCCACACCAGATACTGACTGGGTCTCTGATCCACACCAGATACTGACTGGGTTTATGATCCACACCAGATACTGACTGGTTTACTGATCCACACCAGATACTGACTGGTTTTCTGATCCACACCAGATACTGACTGGTTTACTGATCCACACCAGATACTGACTGGGTTTCTGATCCACACCAGATACTGACTGGGTTTCTGATCCACACCAGATACTGACTGGGTCTCTGATCCACACCAGATACTGACTGGTTTACTGATCCACACCAGATACTGACTGGGTTTCTGATCCACACCAGATACTGACTGGGTTTCTGATCCACACCAGATACTGACTGGGTTTCTGATCCACACCAGATACTGACTGGTTTACTGATCCACACCAGATACTGACTGGTATTCTGATCCACACCAGATACTGACTGGTTTTCTGATCCACACCAGATACTGACTGGTATTCTGACCCACACCAGATACTGACTGGGTTTCTGATCCACACCAGATACTGACTGGGTTTCTGATCCACACCAGATACTGACTGGTTTTCTGATCCACACCAGATACTGACTGGGTTTCTGATCCACACCAGATACTGACTGGTTTTCTGATCCACACCAGATACTGACTGGTTTTCTGATCCACACCAGATACTGACTGGGTTTCTGATCCACACCAGATACTGACTGGTATTCTGATCCACCAGATACTGACTGGTATTCTGATCCACACCAGATACTGACTGGTATTCTGATCCACACCAGATACTGACTGGGTTTCTGATCCACACCAGATACTGACTGGTATTCTGATCCACACCAGATACTGACTGGTATTCTGATCCACACCAGATACTGACTGGTTTTCTGACCCACACCAGATACTGACTGGTATTCTGATCCACACCAGATACTGACTGGTTTACTGATCCACACCAGATACTGACTGGTTTTCTGATCCACACCAGATACTGACTGGTTTTCTGATCCACACCAGATACTGACTGGGTCTCTGATCCACACCAGATACTGACTGGGTCTCTGATCCACACCAGTACTGACTGGTTTTCTGATCCACACCAGATACTGACTGGTTTTATGATCCACACCAGATACTGACTGGTTTTCTCATCCACACCAGATACTGACTGGTTTTCTGATCCACACCAGATACTGACTGGTTTTCTGATCCACACCAGATACTGACTGGTTTTCTGATCCACACCAGATACTGACTGGGTTTCTGATCCACACCAGATACTGACTGGGTTTCTGATCCACACCAGATACTGACTGGGTTTCTGATCCACACCAGATACTGACTGGGTTTCTGATCCACACCAGATACTGACTGGGTTTCTGATCCACACCAGATACTGACTGGTTTACTGATCCACACCAGATACTGACTGGGTCTCTGATCCACACCAGATACTGACTGGTTTTCTGATCCACACCAGATACTGACTGGGTCTCTGATCCACACCAGATACTGACTGGTTTTCTGATCCACACCAGATACTGACTGGGTTTATGATCCACACCAGATACTGACTGGTTTACTGATCCACACCAGATACTGACTGGTTTTCTGATCCACACCAGATACTGACTGGTTTACTGATCCACACCAGATACTGACTGGGTTTCTGATCCACACCAGATACTGACTGGGTTTCTGATCCACACCAGATACTGACTGGGTCTCTGATCCACACCAGATACTGACTGGTTTACTGATCCACACCAGATACTGACTGGGTTTCTGATCCACACCAGATACTGACTGGGTTTCTGATCCACACCAGATACTGACTGGGTTTCTGATCCCACACCAGATACTGACTGGTTTTATGATCCACACCAGATACTGACTGGGTTTCTGATCCACACCAGATACTGACTGGTGTTCTGATCCACACCAGATACTGACTGGTTTTCTGATCCACACTAGATACTGACTGGTTTTCTGATCCACACCAGATACTGACTGGGTTTCTGATCCACACCAGATACTGACTGGGTTTATGATCCACACCAGATACTGACTGGTTTTCTGATCCACACCAGATACTGACTGGGTTTCTGATCCACACCAGATACTGACTGGTTTTCTGATCCACACCAGATACTGACTGGGTTTCTGGTCCACACCAGATACTGACTGGGTTTCTGATCCACACCAGATACTGACTGGGTTTCTGATCCACACCAGATACTGACTGGGTTTATGATCCACACCAGATACTGACTGGGTTTATGATCCACACCAGATACTGACTGGGTTTCTGATCCACACCAGATACTGACTGGGTTTCTGATCCACACCAGATACTGACTGGGTTTCTGATCCACAACGTTTTATAATGTTTCAGTGACCAATCTGTATTCCCAGTCATGTGAAATCCGTAGATTAGGGACCTAATGGATTTATTTCAATTGACTTGATTTCCTTCAATGAACTGTAACTCATTAAAATCTTTAGAAATTGTTCCATGTTGTGTTTTTAAAAATATTTTTGTTAAGTATAGTTTTATGGTATTAGAAAACAAAATTGGATTGAGCTTTGACATCCGTTGGATTACTTGGGTGACACTATGCTGGATGTTGTCACTTCAGTCGTCGTAGTAACACAAGCTCTATATGCTCTGAATGTCTTGTTTTAGTTTTTGTTGTGCAATCGATGAGTAAACTATTGGAATGTTTTGGTTGTTTCACAGCACGTTCATCTCAGCCAATAGGTCTTGAGTCATACTTTATAGGCCACTCCTATTTAGCTGAAGGACATCTTTTTTATCTTCGTTTGGTCTCAGCTGTTTGGCATCGACAGCAAGTCAGGCTCTATTCTGTGGAAGCACTACCTGGAGAATGTCCAGCCCAACGCAGTTTTCAAACTGATCGTCCAGAGGACCACCGCTCACTTCCCCCATCCCCCACAATGCACTCTGCTCATCAAGGATAAGGTAGGAACAACACCGTGTTGCGAACTAGTCCTTACAACACCATTCTGTGGGTGTTTTTATTTGTTAAATTATTATAAATGATTTATTACATATGACAAATTAACTTAGTTATTTGATCTTGAACATGAGAAATACACAGTTAAAGCATCTCAGTAGGATTTAGGTCCTAAGTGTTTACATAGCTATGCAGGGCTGCCCCTTTTCCGACTTGATGTAATTTTGGGTGAAATCAAAATATTTTGCTTCCCCCCCCCCAGGACACTGGCCTGGCCACCCTGCATGTGTTCAACCCCATATTTGGCAGGAAGAGTCACATCGCCCCGCCAGCCCTGCCCCGCCCCATCCTCCAGTCACTGCTACTACCTGTTATAGACCAGGACTACGCCAAGGTCCTGTTGCTGGTCGACGACCAATACAAGGTAACGTCGGTGGAAAATAAAATAACACTTCTGGTGCATTGTGGGAGAGATTTGCACCAATGTTTTCTCATGTACCTGTTCTCGTTGACTGAACCTCATAGCTGATTACTGAGCACTAATTATTCTGTCTCATAATGATTGTCCTCCCTCCCTTCCTTCCTTCCTTCCTTCCTTCCTTCCTTCCTTCCTTCCTTCCTTCCTTCCTTCCTTCCTTCCTTCCTTCCTTCCTTCCTTCCTTCCTTCCTTCCTTCCTTCCTTCCTTCCTTCCCTCCCTCCCTCCCTCCCTCCCTCCCTCCCTCCCTCCCTCCCTCCCTCCCTCCCTCCCTCCCTCCCTCCCTCCCTCCCCTCCCTCCCTCCCTCCCTCCCTCCCTCCCTCCCTCCCTCCCTCCCTCCAGGTGACAGCCTTCCCCTCCACTAAGAACGTCCTGCAGCAGCTCCAGGAGATGGCCTCCTCCATCTTCTTCTACCTGATCCGCTCAGATCAGGGAAACCTGTCTGGATTCAGGCTGCGCAAGGTGACTTAACACTGTGTGTGTGTGTGTGTGTGTGTGTGTGTGTGTGTGTGTGTGTGTGTGTGTGTGTGTGTGTGTGTGTGTGTGTGTGTGTGTGTGTGTGTGTGTGTGTGTGTGTGTGTGTGTGTGTGTGTGTGTGTGTGTGTGTGTGTGTGCGAGCATGGAACATTAGTTTGTGTGTGTCTGCGTGAATGTGACATTCATTGTGTGTGTTTTAGACATTCATTGTGTGTGTGTGTGTGTGTTCATACAGGACCTGTCCACAGAGCGGATCTGGGAGGTGGTCCTTCCTACAGAGGTTCAGAAGATAGTAGCGGTCAATGGGAAGAGACCCAACGAGCATGTCCACTCTCAGGGCAGAGTGATGGGAGACCGTAGTGTTCTCTACAAGGTAATGACAGCTCTACGTACTAGTGAACTACAGGGTCCACTCTCAGGGCAGAGTGATGGGAGACCGTAGTGTTCTCTACAAGGTAATGACAACTCTACGTACTAGTAAACTACAGGGTCCACTCTCAGGGCAGAGTGAAGGGGAGACCGTAGTGTTCTCTACAAGGTAATGACAACTCTACGTACTAGTAAACTACAGGGTCCACTCTCAGGGCAGAGTGATGGGAGACCGTAGTGTTCTCTACAAAGTAATGACAGCTCTACGTACTAGTAAACTGCAGGGTCCACACTCAACAATTACAAATTAAAGGATGGTTTCCCAGATCCAGTCCTAGACTAGTTTTTTAAAATTAAAAGTTTAAAAACTGGCACCAAAAGTTGAACTTTTTAATATTTCACAAGTGCAAAATACAAACGTTTTTGGAATTAATAAAGTAGGAATATTGTGTGCGGACCTGAATATAACAGTCTCTTTCGTTTTCTCACCACAGTACCTGAACCCTAACCTGCTGGCAGTGGTGACAGAGAGTACAGACACCCACCCTGAGCGGGCCTTCGTGGGCGTGTTCCTGGTCGACGGTGTGACTGGACGCATCATCCATGAAGCTGTCCAGAGGAAGGCCAGGGGGCCCGTACACTTTGTCCACTCTGAGAACTGGGTGGTGGTGAGTAGTAGTAGTACCAGTAGTGGTGGTGGTGGTAGTTGTAGCAGTTGTAGTACCAGTAGTGGTGGTAGTAGTACCAGTAGTAGTAGTACCAGTAGTAGTGGTGGTGGTACTAGTGGTGGTGGTGGTAGTAGTAGTACCAGTAGTAGTAGTGGTGGTAGTAGTACCAGTAGTAGTAGTGGTGGTAGTAGTACCAGTAGTAGTAGTGGTGGTAGTAGTACCAGTAGTAGTAGTGGTGGTAGTAGTACCAGTAGTACCAGTAGTGGTGGTAGTAGTACCAGTAGTAGTACCAGTAGTGGTGGTGGTAGCAGTAGTAGTAGCAGTAGTAGTAGTGGTGGTAGTAGTAGTACCAGTAGTAGTAGTGGTGGTAGTAGTAGTACCAGTAGTAATAGTGGTGGTAGCAGCAGCAGTAGTGGTGGTGGTAGTAGTAGCAGTAGTACCAGTAGTAGTGGTGGTAGTAGTAGCAGTAGTACCAGTAGTAGTGGTGGTAGTAGTAGTACCAGTAGTAGTAGTGGTGGTAGTAGTAGTACCAGTAGTAATAGTGGTGGTAGCAGCAGCAGTAGTGGTGGTGGTAGTAGTAGCAGTAGTACCAGTAGTAGTAGTGGCGGTGGTGGTGGTAGTACCAGTAGTAGTAGTGGTGGTGGTGGTAGTACCAGTAGTAGCAGTGGTGGTAGTAGTGGCGGTGGTGGTGGTGGTAGTAGCAGCAGTAGTTGTTGAAGCAGTATTTGCAACAGAAACCGTAGAAGTAGTAGTTATGGTCGCAAATGTTCCAAAGATGATTTCTGTTTTGAGAAAAAGGTTAATGAACTGCTGCCTTAACCCTCACCATTTTCTCTCCTTCCCTCTCCACAGTATGAGTACTGGAACACCAAGTCCAGGCGTAATGAGTTCAGTGTGCTGGAGCTGTTTGAAGGGACAGAGCTGTATAACAGCACCGTGTTCAGTAGTCTGGACAGACCCCATCTGCCCCAGGTCCTACAGCAGACCTACATCTTCCCTTCTCCCATCACCACTATGGAGGCTACGCTCACTGAGAAGGGCATCACCTCTAGACATCTCCTGGGTCAGTATAGGAGGGGTGGGTGGATAGATGGACTGTGTGTAGGAGAATGGGTGGGATGGATGGAGGGGTGGGTGGGAGAATGGATGGATGAACGGGTGGGTGGGAGGATGGATGGATGAACGGGTGGGTGGGAGGATGGATGGAGGGGTGGGTGGGAGGGAGGGAGAATGGGTGGGTGGGTGGGTGGGTGGGTGGGAGAATGGATGGATGTACGGGTGGGAGAATGGATGGATGTACGGGTGGGAGGATGGATGGATGGATGGATGGATGAACGGGTGGGTGGGAGGATGGATAGATGGATGGAGGGGTGGGAGAATGGATGGAGGGGTGGGAGAATGGATGGAGGGGTGGGAGAATGGATGGAGGGGTGGGAGAATGGATGGAGGGGTGGGTGGATGCATGGATGGACGGACGTGTGGGTGGGAGAATGTATGGATGGATGGGAGGATGGATGGATGGATGGATGGAGGGGTGGGTGGGTGGGTGGGTGAATGGATGGGAGGATGGATGGGAGGATGAATGGAGGGGGGGAGTGGATCTTTCAGCACCATATCTATCTGCATCATAACTCTATTTTTTTCTCTGGATATTTCTTTCTCAAAGTGGGGTTACCATCAGGAGCCATCTTGTCTCTCCCCAAGATGTTCCTGGATCCACGGAGACCAGAGGTTGTCACTGAACACAGCCGGTTAGTACCAACACCACGTTCATTTGGCACCAAATGGAAGAAAATGAACTGAAACAGGGAGGGAATACCTGGTCCAACAACAAACCCTCATTTTTCATTTTCTGTTGCAAAACGTTTTGTGTGCCCTAATGAACAGAACCCTGTTGTTGATGTTGTCTGACCTTTTTTAAGGGTGGAATATTGGTTCCTTGTCACTATATGAAAGTAAGAATTGGCTTATCATTTATTTCCAGTGAGGAGAACCTTATACCCTATGCCCCAGAGATGCCCATCCGCACAGAGTGGTTCATCAACTACAATCAGACCGTAGCGAGAGTGAAAGGAATCTACACTGCCCCCTCTGGCCTGGAGTCCACATGTCTGGTGAGTCTATGGTCCATTACAGTGGTTCCCAAACTGTTGGGTGTGCTGGGCGCAGCGTTTTTTTTTTTTTTAAGGAACTCAGTCGGGCTTTCAACTTACTTTTGAAAGTTTTAATTGTAGAAGGAGGTTTTCGATGCCAGCTGCCCAGCAAAGGGCTATTCGTCATCAGCATCTAGCTCCGGGGAGCAATCCTCGAAGATGAGGCCATACTTCAAACTATTCAACAAAATGACATATTGCATTCTATCTCTGTTCATTCAATTAAGACTACTCGATTGAACACTTATGATGTCAGTCATTGCAGACCTTAGAGAGCTATTTATAACTTCTCAGAAATGTCCAGATTGACTACTATCAGCTAGCAAGGTTTTATTTTTATTTTTTTAAAGCCATTTGATTTTGTTTTAAAGTTTTAAGGTTTTGCGCGGGATGTTCCCCAATGATGGAAGTGAGTTAAAAAAACAAACAACAAATAGTTTTGGGAACCACTGGTCTATTACACTATCGGCAATGTATCTTTATCACACCTGTTCACTACCTGTATCTACCTGTATTCACCTGTACCTGTATTCACCTGTATTCACCTGTATCTACCTGTATTCACCTGTATCTACCTGTATTCACCTGTATCTACCTGTATTCACCTGTATTCACCTGTACTCACCTGTACTCACCTGTACTCACCTGTATCTACCTGTATCTACCTGTATCTACCTGTATCTACCTGTATCTACCTGTATTCACCTGTATCTACCTGTATTCACCTGTATCTACCTGTATTCACCTGTATTCACCTGTATCTACCTGTATCTACCTGTATTCACCTGTATTCACCTGTATTCACCTGTATTCACCTGTATCTACCTGTATTCACCTGTATTCACCTGTATTCACCTGTATCTACCTGTATTCACCTGTATTCACCCGTATCTACATGTATCTACCTGTATTCACCTGTATTCACCTGTATTCACCTGTATCTACCTGTATTCACCTGTATTCACCTGTATTCACCTGTATTCACCTGTATCTACCTGTATTCACCTGTATTCACCTGTATCTCCCTGTATTCACCTGTATTCACCTGTATTACATTTACATTTAAGTCATTTAGCAGACGCTCTTATCCAGAGCGACTTACAAATTGGTGCATTCACCTTATGACATCCAGTGGAACAGTCACTTTACAATAGTGCATCTAAATCTTAAAGGGGGGGGTGAGAGGGATTACTTATCCTATCCTAGGTATTCCTTAAAGAGGTGGGGTTTCAGGTGTCTCCGGAAGGTGGTGATTGACTCCGCTGTCCTGGCGTCGTGAGGGAGTTTGTTCCACCATTGGGGGGCCAGAGCAGCGAACAGTTTTGACTGGGCTGAGCGGGAGCTGTACTTCCTCAGTGGTAGGGAGGCGAGCAGGCCAGAGGTGGATGAACGCAGTGCCCTTGTTTGGGTGTAGGGCCTGATCAGAGCCTGGAGGTACTGAGGTGCCGTTCCCCTCACAGCTCCGTAGGCAAGCACCATGGTCTTGTAGCGGATGCGAGCTTCAACTGGAAGCCAGTGGAGAGAACGGAGGAGCGGGGTGACGTGAGAGAACTTGGGAAGGTTGAACACCAGACGGGCTGCGGCGTTCTGGATGAGTTGAAGGGGTTTAATGGCACAGGCAGGGAGCCCAGCCAACCTGTATTCACCTGTATCTACCTGTATTCACCTGTATTCACCTGTATTCACCTGTATCTACCTGTATTCACCTGTATCTACCTGTATTCACCTGTATCTACCTGTATTCACCTGTATCTACCTGTATTCACCTGTATCTACCTGTATCTACCTGTATTCACCTGTATCTACCTGTATTCACCTGTATTCACCTGTATTCACCTGTATCTACCTGTATTCACCTGTATTCACCTGTATTCACCTGTATCTACCTGTATTCACCTGTATTCACCTGTATTCACCTGTATCTACCTGTATTCACCTGTATTCACCTGTATTCACCTGTATTCACTTGTATCTACCTGTATTCACCTGTATTCACTTGTAATTCACTTGTATCTACCTGTATTCACCTGTATTCACCTGTATTCACTTGTAATTCACTTGTATCTACCTGTATTCACCTGTATTCACCTGTATCTACCTGTATTCACCTGTATCTACCTGTATTCACCTGTATCTACCTGTATTCACCTGTATTCACCTGTATCTACCTGTATTCACTTGTATCTACCTGTATCTACCTGTATTCACCTGTATTCACCTGTATTCACCTGTATCTACCTGTATTCACCTGTATCTACCTGTATTCACCTGTATCTACCTGTATTCACCTGTATCTACCTGTATTCACCTGTATTCACCTGTATTCACCTGTATCTACCTGTATTCACCTGTATCTACCTGTATTCACCTGTATCTACCTGTATTCACCTGTATCTACCTGTATTCACCTGTATTCACCTGTATCTACATGTATCTACCTGTATTCACCTGTACCTGTATTCACTATCAGTATCTCTACCTGTACATGACCATCTGATCATTTATCACTCTATTATCTCTACCTGTACATGACCATCTGATCATTTATCACTCTATTATCTCTACCTGTACATGACCATCTGATCATTTATCACTCCAGTATCTCTACCTGTACATGACCATCTGATCATTTATCACTCTAGTATCTCTACCTGTACATGACCATCTGATCATTTATCACTCTATTATCTCTACCTGTACATGACCATCTGATCATTTATCACTCTAGTATCTCTACCTGTACATGACCATCTGATCATTTATCACTCTATTATCTCTACCTGTACATGACCATCTGATCATTTATCACTCTAGTATCTCTACCTGTACATGACCATCTGATCATTTATCACTCTATCTCTACATGACCATCTGATCATTTATCACTCTATTATCTCTACCTGTACATGACCATCTGATCATTTATCACTCTAGTATCTCTACCTGTACATGACCATCTGATCATTTATCACTCCAGTGTTAATCTGCTAAAGTGTAATTATTAGTCTACCTCCTCATGCCTTTTGCACACAATGTATAAAGACTTGATTTTTTTTCTACTGTGTTATTGACTTGTTAATTGTTTATTCCATGTGTAATTCTGTGTTGTCTGTTCACACTGCTATGCTTTAACTTGGCCAGGTCGCAGTTGCAAATGAGAACTTGTTCTCAACTAGCCTACCTGGTTAAATAAAATAACAAATTAAAAGTCTGGACTTCCTGCTGCATTTCCAAGACACGGTACACTTGACGATACAGATTAACTGAAGATACAACTATAATGCAGATCAAATACTGAATATTTAACATTTACATTTACATTTAAGTCATTTAGCAGACGCTCTTATCCAGAGCGACTTACAAATTGGTGCATTCACCTTATGACATCCAGTGGGACAGTCACTTAACAATAGTGCATGTATATGTTTTGTTCCACAGGTGGTTGCGTACGGTCTTGACATCTACCAAACCAGGGTGTACCCCTCCAAGCAGTTCGACGTGCTGAAAGATGACTACGACTACGTCCTGATCAGCAGTGTTCTGTTCGCGCTGTTCTTCGCCACCATGATTAGTAAACGTCTGGCACAGGTCAAACTGCTCAACCGAGCCTGGCGGTAAAAGAGTCAACTTCTCACCTTTCTGAACCCTTCCCCATTGCTGCGTGGATGAACCCGGACGATGGAGGTGGACGAGCTGAAGCCGTTTGACAATATCGGCTTAAAATCATCCCCAATGAGTCATTTGATGGGGGCGGGGGTCGGCCATCTTTCTTTTTCAAGGAAGAGTTTCATTTCGATTTTCCTGTCTTTTTTTTTGTGTATAATTTATTTTGTAACATTTTACATTGAGGCAGCCTTTTAAGAGTAGTTATGTCATTGGTAATAACACGTCATTAACTAAACTACTGATAAATCCTTTATAATCTCCCTTAACTAAAGGATAGCCTAATGTAAAGTGATTTTCATGATCACACGATATGAAATGATATTGTTCTTTCACCACAACGAAGAACAGTGCGTGGTTACTTGATGCATCTCAGAGCAAGTGTTCTTCATACTGAAGCTCTGAAATGTTGTTTAGCTGTGAATGATTGGGACATAGTCTATAAAGATTAGGCCTAATTTAAGATGACTAAATGTGGTAGAAATGATTTTACTGTTTTGAATGGTTTCCATAGATCTTTAAAAAAATAAATGTTGGTCATGATGGTTTTGTTGTTCTTGTTTTGTTTGAAGGAACTGTGGGGTTGTGGGTGTACTGAGGTGTTTGTCTTTGGGATCGACTGCCTCCGAGGCTCATCACTGTTGCTCTTTCTTTGATGCGCTGGAAGTTTTTGTATTCACATGATTTATCTTAACTAATATCCCCCCCATGGCTTTTGTGTAAATGTATAGTTTATGTACAGTATATTTATGTCTTAAAAACATTTAAATATTATGACACTCCAGAGTATTCATTTTTCCTATTGGGGAGAACAACTCTGCTTGTGCAACACATTTTCACCAAAACGCTGATGATACCCTCAATAAAATGAATATGACTATTTATGAAAGTCTGTTATCCATTTTCAGCTGCTTACAGAGTAAGCCTACTAATGATCTTTGGTTGTGCTGTAACGGCAACTGTTTTCTATACTTGTCTCTATCTTTTCTACACCTATGTACATCATTTACCTTACTAGTATGAATGTAGTAGTTTATTATAGCCCTTAAAGTGCTTCTTAGATTTATAATATTTATTTCAACACGTCTTGTTATTTTGTATCCCCTTTCTTTGGTTTCCATTAGTTGCCACAAAATCAAATTTGAATATAGTAAAAATGAATGAAAACAACTTGTCTTTTTTGGTTTAAATTTAAGGTTAAGAGTTAGGCATACGTTTTGTAGTGTCGTAAGGTTTTTAGGTTAGGGGTATGGTTTAAAATCTAAATCTGATAAGAGAAATTAGAGAAATAGGCGGGGGGGGTTATGACTTTGTGGCTGTGATAACTAGTGAGGACCTCGTTTCCTTTCAAGGGAGGTTGTTGGAAAAAAGAATCGCTCGGTTGTCTAACACGGAATCTCAAGATGGCGTCGAGTGGAGGAGATGGAGAACCGGACTGGGCTGCTGATGTACGGCCGCTTTTATCAGCTTCGTACACCGCCTTTGAAACGAAAGAGCTACCTCAGCTCATAGGATCAATAATAAACAGGTAAACATCGTGCCTGTTTGCGAATTGCACTGCTCCGTCGACAAGAGGTGTATATATATAACAGCTAGTTAGCTAGCTAGCATGCTAACTTGGTTAGCTTCGTCACTCAGCTGGATTGCATAGGTGTTAGCATAGCTTGCTAGCTACAGTAGCTATGCCCAGAAGGAATCTGCTTCATCATCAGGCCGAATAGGGTGCGTAGCGTTACATGCTAGCAATGTTAGCTAGCTGGGTAAAATATCCCTGACATTTATATACTGCAGCTTACGTTGAAGTAAAACATTATTGTAAAACCGTACATTCTGAAGCGCATTTTGTCATATTTTGCATGATAATTACAATTACGTTTTTAAAGCGCGAACATTGTCACTTAGCTAGCTTGTTAAATTGAGGCTTTAGTTAGCCACAGCTAACGAGCTAGCCAGTATTTCTAGCCTCAGAAGAATCGAAAACGAAAGCTTAGCCTGTGGTTCTTAAAAAAAAATAAACTTGAGGTTAAATTTGTTTATGTTGCTGATGCCATTTTGTTGTTCTTGAATGTTTTAGATAATAGTTATATTTATGTCAACATCACGAGTGGACAGCTGTTGACGTGATCGTTTCAAATGTCATTTGATGTGGGGCTAGCTAGTTAAGTAAGTTAGCTAACGTTAGCTAAGTATTCAAGATCAACGTTTGACTTTGCTCTCCCCGATCCGTTCGAGTTGGGTAACGTGAGCACAACGGGCTTTCAACAGATAACTTACACAATCTGGGACATTTCCTGCCGTTAAATCAACGGTCGTTTCAGTTATTGATTACCCATTGATTTTTTTTGAAGAATTATAGTGGCACTAAACTAAGGCATTTGTAAGCTATCTCGACCGTATTATAACCCAAATAATGATAGGCCTAGCAAGGTTGTGTGCTTTGTTGTCATTTGAGGACGGTGTTTTTATAGCTTCAAATTAGTGTCATCATTTCAGGATGTCTGAATGTGAGTGGTTATTTCTCTGGCCAACTCCCTGAGCTGAAGTGGTGGGGCTGCTGTTGCACATATTTGTTCTAGCCCAACACTAGCCGAACTGATTCAACTAATCAAGTCTTCGGTGAGTTGAATCAGATGTACTTTGCTGGCAGGTGTATAAAATCGAGCACACGGCCATGCAATCTCCATAGACAAACATTGGCAGTAAAACGGCCCTACTGAAGAGCTCAGTGACTTTAAACTTGGCACGACATAAGATGCCATTTTTCCACCAAGTGAGTCAGTCAAATTTCTGCCCTGCTAGAGCTTCCCAGGTCAATGGTGTGTGCTGTTATTGTGAAGTGGAAATGTCGAGAAGCAACAACACAAGCTCACAGAAAGGTCCCGCCTCCAGTGAGTAAAAAATCGTATGACCTCGCGCCAAACAGCCTCTGGGAGCAACTTCAGCACAATAACTTTTAGTCGGGAGCTTCATGAAATGGGTTTCCATGGCCGCCGCCATTGAATAACGTCTTCACCGTCTGGCAGTCCAACAGACGAACCCGGGTTTGGCGGATGCCAGGAGAATGCTACCTGCCCGAATGCATAGTGCTAACTGTAAATTTTGGTGGAGGTATAATGTCTGGGGCTGTTTTTCATAGTTCGGTCTCGGCCCCTTAGTTCCAGTGTAGGGAAATCTTAACGCTACAACATACAATGACAATCTAGATGATTCTGTGCTTCCAACTTTGTGGCGACAATTTGGGAAAGGCCCTTTCTTGTTTCAGCATGACAATGCCCCCCTTGCACAAAGCGAGGTCCATACATAAATGGTTTGTTGATCGCTGTGGAAGAACTTGACTGGCCAGCACAGAGCCCTGACCTCAACCCCATCGAACACTTTTGGGTGAATTGGAATGCCGACTGCGAGCCAGGCCTAATCGCCCAACGTCACTGATGCTCTTGCGGCTGAATGGAAGCACATCCCCTGCAGCAATGTTCCAACATCTAGTGGAAAGCCTTCCCAGAAGAGTGGAGGCTGTTATAGCAGCAATGTTCCAACATCTAGTGGAAAGCCTTCCCAGAAGAGTGGAGGCTGTTATGGCAGCAATGTTCCAACATCTAGTGGAAAGCCTTCCCAGAAGAGTGGAGGCTGTTATAGCAGCAATGTTCCAACATCTAGTGGAAAGCCTTCCCAGAAGAGTGGAGGCTGTTATAGCAGCAATGTTCCAACATCTAGTGGAAAGCCTTCCCAGAAGAGTGGAGGCTGTTATAGCAGCAATGTTCCAACATCTAGTGGAAAGCCTTCCCAGAAGAGTGGAGGCTGTTATAGCAGCAATGTTCCAACATCTAGTGGAAAGCCTTCCCAGAGCCTTCCCAGAAGAGTGGAGGCTGTTATAGCAGCAATGTTCCAACATCTAGTGGAAAGCCTTCCCAGAAGAGTGGAGGCTGTTATAGCAGCAATGTTCCAACATCTAGTGGAAAGCCTTCCCAGAAGAGTGGAGGCTGTTATAGCAGCAATGTTCCAACATCTAGTGGAAAGCCTTCCCAGAAGAGTGGAGGCTGTTATAGCAGCAATGTTCCAACATCTAGTGGAAAGCCTTCCCAGAAGAGTGGAGGCTGTTATAGCAGCAATGTTCCAACATCTAGTGGAAAGCCTTCCCAGAAGAGTGGAGGCTGTTATAGCAGCAATGTTCCAACATCTAGTGGAAAGCCTTCCCAGAAGAGTGGAGGCTGTTATAGCAGCAATGTTCCAACATCTAGTGGAAAGCCTTCCCAGAAGAGTGGAGGCTGTTATAGCAGCAATGTTCCAACATCTAGTGGAAAGCCTTCCCAGAAGAGTGGAGGCTGTTATAGCAGCAATGTTCCAACATCTAGTGGAAAGCCTTCCCAGAAGAGTGGAGGCTGTTATAGCAGCAATGTTCCAACATCTAGTGGAAAGCCTTCCCAGACGAGTGGAGGCTGTTATAGCAGCAATGTTCCAACATCTAGTGGAAAGCCTTCCCAGAAGAGTGGAGGCTGTTATAGCAGCAATGTTCCAACATCTAGTGGAAAGCCTTCCCAGAAGAGTGGAGGCTGTTATAGCAGCAAAAGGGGGTGACCAACTCCATATTAGTACTCATGATTTTGGAATGAGATGTTGGATGAGCAGGTGTCCACATACTTTTGATCATGTTGTGTATGTACAACAGCAGCTCTGCCACTTCAACTCAGCTAAGGGTCTGGAGAAATATAACCACTCAATTTCATACAGATCTCTGGATGCATGGACTGACAGACAGTCCACAACATGATACTTTTGAACCAAATTTGAAGCTATAAAAACATTGTACTCCAGCAACAACAAAATACAAACAGATATGTGAATCAGTTTGACCTTTGGTTGGTGGTCCCCCAAGACTCTAAACCACAACATGTATTGTCCTAGAAAAATAGGTTCTCAAGGCTTGACATGCAGGTTCGCCTGCTGTCTTGGGGAGGTTTTGGAAGCTCTCCAGGCCAGTCGATCAACCCCGTCATCAATGTCCCAGTGAAAAATGTTTTTTATTGTAATAATGCTATTTTTCATCTAGACTATATAATTGATTTATTAAAAAAAGATTCCTGAAGCTGTTTATTCGTTATGTATATTTTTATTTATCACACGAGCAGCCTATAGATAATCTGTCGGGTAGAGAGTTTGCAGCTCTCAAACAGCTGGTTGTTGCTTGGAGCAGTTTACTGAAGATGGAACATCTTGCCTGCCACTACTGCTTATCCAAGTTATATCAACCAGTAAATGCTAAGGCAAGAATGGGTATGCAACCCAGCTATTTAAAAAGTTTTTAAAGTCTTGGTTGAGTATTTGCTATAGGCTATTCCATGATGACTGAATTGCCTATCTTGAAAATCAGATATTTTTCTCTAGGTTTTTTTGGTACTTGAAAAGTAATTGAAGTTATAATAATAATAATAATAATATATGCCATTTAACAGACGCTTTTATCCAAAGCAACTTACAGTCATGTGTGCATACATTCTACGTATGGGTGGTCCCGGGAATCGAACCCACTACCCTGGCGTTACAAGCGTTATGCTAAACAATTGATTATGAGCAAGACCATATTTAGTTGTTGTCTTCAACTTGGTTTTCCACATAAAGTGTTCCATTTTTTTGGTAGTTTTCTCATTTTTAAAACATGATAGAATAATTCAACTCTTCAACCTCTCAGATGCAGAGACTGATAAGCTACACGGACAGACTTCATTAGTGTGTTTCTGTCAGGAACATACTGTCTATTTGCCTGACATACTGTCAGGCAATAATGCCCACATTATTCAGACATATTTTACGATGTGATAATTTGAATGATAATGCCTATTTAAAAAAAACAACACATTATTCTAAATGGTAATGCATACATTTGGGGGAGGAGTTTTCCTTCTGTTTTTAAGGCTACTCATTGGCTGAGCTATTTGTGTTCTGTATTTGTTCATGACATAGTGTGTGTGTGTGTGTGTGTGTGTGTGTGTAGATAGATAGATATATATATCTCTCGCTCTCTACTTGTCTTGAACTGTAGTTTTGTAATTAATTTATTATGTATTTTGTAAATGACTCCCTCCCTCATTTCCCATGTCATTGCAGTGAATCTGAGATCCTACACCATGATAAACAGTATGAGCCATTCTACTCGTCCTTCGTGGCGCTCTCCGCTCATTACATCACCACAGTCTGTGGACAAAGTATGTTCCAACGACCCAATAACTACCCGTTGTAACTACTTCCTCAATATCTACCATTTAAAAAAAAAACGACTACTTTGTAAATGTCTTATTTTGTATTTTTTGGAAGTAGAGGGGAAAAAAATGTTTGATAGTAACACGGATACAGTAGGCTAATTCTGTTTGCAGGCTTGTTTATAGCTAAATAAATGGTCATTGTATTTGCAAATGAGTAATTAGGCCACACATGCATGTTGTCTCTCTGCTTCTCTTCGCCTAGTTACAGTAGTCTTATTTCCTATTTAAAGGTAAAATATATAAATGTACTTTACAATTATATACTAATCTTTAGTGCACAGGGTTTTGTCCATTTGATCATGAGGCAGCTCATGTCCGTCCTTTTCTGCCTCTGTTCTCTCCACCTCTAGTCCCCAGAAACCAGTTGCTGTCAGTAGCAGCAGCCTGTAAAGTATTGATTGAGTTCTCACTGCTGCGGCTGGAGAACCCTGACGAAGCATGCGCAGTCTCACAGGTGAGAGAAGTACATCCTCGTTGTCCCTCAAGTCTGATCCCGGATCTGTTTGTGCTCTTTTTCCCGCCTCCTTATAGTCATTGTCACACCAGAGTTTAGGGAAGACCGTGCGAACAGATCTGGGATCAGGCAGGCTATCCGTCCTGCATTGTGTTTATCTAAACCTGCCCTGTGTATTTTATCCAATGTGTTTTTCTACAGACAGGCAACAGGGATGTACATTTTCCTGATTTTAGTCTGTAATTCCTCCATTCAGTGCCGTCAAAATATTCACACCCCTTGACTTTTTCCATGTTTTGTTGTTACAGCCTGAATTTAAAATTAATTAGAGATTGCGATTGTGTCACTGATATACATACGATAACCCATAATGTCAAAAAGGGTAATTTAGGGTTTTTGACATGTTTAGAAATTAATAAATTTAAACCTGAAAATAACTCCAGTCCAATAAATATTCAGAGTAAAAATGTGTTTATCAAGTCACATAATAAGTTGCATGGACTCACTCTGTGAGCAATAATAGGGTTTTAACATGATGGTTGAATGACTACTATCATCTCTGTACACCTCACATACAATTATCTGTAAGGTCCCTCAATCGAAGCAGTGAATTTCAAACCGATTCAACCACAAAGACCAGGGAGGTTTTTCAATGCCTCACAAAGAAGGGCACCTATTGGTATATTTTAATTTTAATTTTTTAAAGCAGACATAGAATATCCCTTTGAGCATGGTGAAGTTATTAATTACACTTTGGATGGTGGATCAATACTAGGGCCTAAAATGTACTTTTTGTACATGTACTTTTTGTACAACTATGTCAAGCAGATATAGTTATGAGTCCAGAATAATATTATTTGACAATATTTTTGTTTGAAATTTAACCATTTAAAACACAATAACGGATGAGCATGCTTTGTAGTGTTTCTAAAACAATAAATGTATACTTTTTTTATTTTAAATTTTACCTTTATTTAACCAGTCAAGTCAGTTAAGAACAAATTCTTATTTTCAATGACTGCCTAGGAACAGTGGGTTAACTGCCTGTTCAGGGGCAGAACGACAGCTTGTCAGCTCGGGGGTTTGAACTTGCACCCTTCCGGTTCCTAGTCCCAACTCTAACCACTAGGCGACCCTGCCGCCCCACACACACACACACACACACACACACTCACAGTGTGTTCGGAAAGTATTCAGACTTTTCCAACATATTTTGTTACAGCCTTATTCTAAAATAAGATTAAATTATTTTTTTCCCTCGTCAATCTACGTGCTATCACATAACGACAAAGCGAACGCAAGTTTTTAGAAATGTTTGCAGATGGAAACACTGTATGTATACTGACTTTACATAAATATTCAGACCCTTTACTCAGTACTTTGTTGAAGCACCTTTGGCAGCGACTACAGCCTTGAGTCTTCTTGGGTATGACGCTACAAGCTTGGCACACCTGTATTTGGGAAGTTTCACCCATTCTGCTCTGCAGATCCTCTCAAGTTCTGTCAAGTTGGTTGGGGAGCGTCGCTGCACAGTTATTTATTTGTATTTGACCTTTTATTTAACTAGGCAGTTAAGAACAAATTCTTATTTTCAATGATGGCCTAGGAACAGTGGGTTAACTGGCCTAGGAACAGTGGGTTAACTGGCCTAGGAACAGTGGGTTAACTGGCCTAGGAACAGTGGGTTAACTGGCCTAGGAACAGTGGGTTAACTGCCTGTTCTGGGGCAGAACGACACACTTGTCTCTTGTCAGCTCGGGGATTTGAACTTGCAACCTTCCGGTTACTAGTCCAACGCTCTAACCACTAGGGTTATTTTCAGGTCTCTCCAGAGATGTTCGTTCGGGTTCAAGTGTTGGATCTGGCTGGGCCACTCAAGGTCATTCGGAGACTTGTGCTGAGGCCACTCCTACATTGTCTTGGCTGTGTGATTAGGGTCTTTGTACTGGGCTCTCTGGAGCAGGTTTTCATCTAGGATCTCTTTGTACTTTGCTCCATTCACATTTCCCTTGTTCCTGACTAGTCTCCCAGTCTCTGCTGCTGCAAAACATCTCCACATCATGATGCTGCCACCACCGTGCTTCACTGTAGGGATGGTGCCAGGTTTCCTCCCAGATGTGATGCTTGGCATTCAAGCCAAAGAGTTCAATCTTGGTTTCATTAGACCAGATAATCTTGTTTCTCATGGCCTGAGAGTCCTTTAGGTGCCTTTTGACTAACTCCAAGCGGGCTGTCATGTTCCTTTTACAGAGGAGTGGCATCCGTCTGGCCACTCTACTATAAAGGCCTGATTGATGGAGTGCTGCAGAGATGGAACTCTGGAGCTCTGTTAGAGTGACCATTGGGTTCTCGGTCACCTCCCTGACCAAGGCCCTTCTCCCCCGATTGCTCGGTTTGGCCAAGCGGCTAGCTCTAGGAAGGGTCTTTGTGGTTCCAAAATTCTTCTATTTAAGAATGATGGAGGCCACTGTGTTCTTGGGGACCCTCAATACTGCAGACATTTTTTGGTACCCTTCCCCAGATCTGTGCCTCGGAACAATCCTCTCTCGGGTCTCTACGGACAATTCCTTCTACCTCATGGCTTGGTTTTTGCTCTGACATGCACTGTCAACTGTGAGACCTTGTTATATAGACAGGTGTGTGCTTTTCTAAATTATGTCAATCAATTGAATTTATCACAGGTGGACTCCAATCAATCTGTAAAACATCTTAAGGATGATCAATGGAAACAGGATGCGCCGGTGCTCAATCTCGAGTATCATAGCAAAAAAAAATCTAAAAACCTGTTCTCGCTTTGTCATTATGGGATATTGCGTGTAGATTGATGAGGAAAATGTTTTTTTAAATTAATTTGAGAATGAAGCTGTAACGTAACAACGTGGGAATAGGGACGTTTTCTGGATACTTCCCCAATGCACTGTATTTTCAAGCATGGTGGTGGCTGCATCATGTTATGGGTATGCTTGTCGTCGGCAAGGGAATAGGGAGTTTTTTAAAATTAAGGATAAAAATAAACGTAATGGAGCAAAGCACAGGCAAAATCCTAGTGGTAAACCTGGTTGTCTGCTTTCCAACAGACACAGACAAATTCACCTTTTCAGCAGCACAATAACCTAAAACACAAGGCCAAATATGCTCAGGAATTGCTTACCAAGATGACATTGAATGTTCCTGAGTGGCCTAATTACAGCCAAGACTTACAATTGGCTGTCTAGCAAGGATCAACAATCAACTTGAAAGATCTTGACCCTTTTTTTTTTTTTCTTTAAAGAGTAATGGGAAAATATTGTACTGTCCGGGTGTGCAAACGTCATAGAGATTTACCCAGAAAGCCTCACAGCTGTATTCACTGTCAAAGGTGATTCTAACATGTATTGACTCAGGGGGTTGAATAAATATATTAGTGTTTTGATTATTCCATTAATAGAAACTCAAATAAGACATTTCTTCCACATTGACATTTTAGATTATTCTGTATAGATCGTTTATTTAAAAAAACAACAAACACATCTATTTTAATCCCACTTTCTAACAAATGTTAAAATGTATGGAGAAAGTCAACAGTTGTGAATGCTCTATGAAGGCTATGTAAATAATTGAAACTCACCTAATTCCTCTGCCAAAATCTTTGTCCTGGTGACATCCCAAGAAGACTTTAATTTTCTCTCTCTCTCCCCCCCCACCCTTCTCTTCAGAAACACCTGATCCTCTTAATAAAGGGGTTGTGTACCGGCTGCAGCCGCCTGGACAGAACTGAGATCATCACCTTCACAGCCATGATGAAGTCGGCCAAACTTCCCCAGACCGTTAAGACACTCTCCGACGGTGAGTCCTCTGCTTTTTGCTGAGATGCTGAGATGCTATCTCACTGTATCGACGTTGTTAAATGTACACTCGGTACGTACGCGTCAGATCATTCTATGTTGTTGGAGTATGTCAAATATAGCCTTTATATTTGTTAGGGTAACGAAGTTTGCAAACAAACCAATGGCTCCATCAGTATTAGTCAGTAGACAGCTATGGTGCTACTAGTCTAGTCAGTAGACAGCTATGGTGCTACTAGTCTAGTCAGTAGACAGCTATGGTGCTACTAGTCTAGTCAGTAGACAGCTATGGTGCTACTAGTCTAGTCAGTAGACAGCTATGGTGCTACTAGTCTAGTCAGTAGACAGCTATGGTGCTACTAGTCTAGTCAGTAGACAGCTATGGTGCTACTAGTCTAGTCAACAGGGTTAGACAGCTATGGTGCTACTAGTCTAGTCAACAGGGTTAGACAGCTATGGTGCTACTAGTCTAGTCAACAGGGTTAGACAGCTATGGTGCTACTAGTCTAGTCAGTAGACAGCTATGGTGCTACTAGTCTAGTCAGTAGACAGCTATGGTGCTACTAGTCTAGTCAGTAGACAGCTGTGGTGCTACTAGTCTAGTCAGTAGACAGCTATGGTGCTACTAGTCTAGTCAGTAGACAGCTATGGTGCTACTAGTCTAGTCAGTAGACAGCTATGGTGCTACTAGTCTAGTCAGTAGACAGCTATGGTGCTACTAGTCTAGTCAGTAGACAGCTATGGTGCTACTAGTCTAGTCAGTAGACAGCTATGGTGCTACTAGTCTAGTCAGTAGACAGCTATGGTGCTACTAGTCTAGTCAGTAGACAGCTATGGTGCTACTAGTCTAGTCAGTAGACAGCTATGGTGCTACTAGTCTAGTCAGTAGACAGCTATGGTGCTACTAGTCTAGTCAGTAATAATAATTGTAATATATGCCATTTAGCAGACGCTTTTATCCAAAGCGACTTACAGTCATGTGTGCATACATTCTACGTATGGGTGGTCCCGGGGATCGAACCAGTAGACAGCTATGGTGCTACTAGTCTAGTCAGTAGACAGCTATGGTGCTACTAGTCTAGTCAGTAGACAGCTATGGTGCTACTAGTCTAGTCAGTAGACAGCTATGGTGCTACTAGTCTAGTCAACAGGGTTAGACAGATGTGGTGCTACTAGTCTAGTCAGTAGACAGCTGTGGTGCTACTAGTCTAGTCAGTAGACAGCTGTGGTGCTACTAGTCTAGTCAGTAGACAGCTGTGGTGCTACTAGTCTAGTCAGTAGACAGCTGTGGTGCTACTAGTCTAGTCAACAGGGTTAGACAGCTGTGGTGCTACTAGTCTAGTCGGTAGACAGCTGTGGTGCTACTAGTCTAGTCAACAGGGTTAGACAGATGTGGTGCTACTAGTCTAGTCGGTAGACAGCTGTGGTGCTACTAGTCTAGTCAACAGGGTTAGACAGATGTGGTGCTACTAGTCTAGTCAGTAGACAGCTGTGGTGCTACTAGTCTAGTCAGTAGACAGCTGTGGTGCTACTAGTCTAGTCAGTAGACAGCTGTGGTGCTACTAGTCTAGTCAACAGGGTTAGACAGCTGTGGTGCTACTAGTCTAGTCAACAGGGTTAGACAGCTGTGGTGCTACTAGTCTAGTCAACAGGGTTAGACAGCTGTGGTGCTACTAGTCTAGTCGGTAGACAGCTGTGGTGCTACTAGTCTAGTCAACAGGGTTAGACAGATGTGGTGCTACTAGTCTAGTCGGTAGACAGCTGTGGTGCTACTAGTCTAGTCAACAGGGTTAGACAGATGTGGTGCTACTAGTCTAGTCAGTAGACAGCTATGGTGCTACTAGTCTAGTCAACAGGGTTAGACAGATGTGGTGCTACTAGTCTAGTCAGTAGACAGCTGTGGTGCTACTAGTCTAGTCAGTAGACAGCTGTGGTGCTACTAGTCTAGTCAGTAGACAGCTGTGGTGCTACTAGTCTAGTCAGTAGACAGCTGTGGTGCTACTAGTCTAGTCAGTAGACAGCTATGGTGCTACTAGTCTAGTCAACAGGGTTAGACAGATGTGGTGCTACTAGTCTAGTCAGTAGACAGCTGTGGTGCTACTAGTCTAGTCAACAGGGTTAGACAGATGTGGTGCTACTAGTCTAGTCAGTAGACAGCTGTGGTGCTACTAGTCTAGTCAGTAGACAGCTATGGTGCTACTAGTCTAGTCAGTAGACAGCTATGGTGCTACTAGTCTAGTCAGTAGACAGCTGTGGTGCTACTAGTCTAGTCAGTAGACAGCTATGGTGCTACTAGTCTAGTCAGTAGACAGCTGTGGTGCTACTAGTCTACTTGTTGCTTAGTTGATCCCCTTGATGAATTTTGGGGGGGGGGTCCGTTCATACGTTAGTCACATGCGTTAGTCACATGCGTTAGTCACATGCGTTAGTCACATGCGTTAGTCACATGCGTTAGTCACATGCGTTAGTCACATGCGTTAGTCATCTAAGACGGCACCGGCCTGATTTGTCTTATTATTTAAATTAATTTTGGGTCAGTGATGCATCTTGCCATAGAGATCCGTCATACTAAATGACACTCATTAGGCCCAAGGTGGGAGCTGTAGTAATGAACTGAAATGTGTGAGACACCAGAGAGGAAGAGGTGAAACAAGAGGGGAAACTGGGACCAAAATCCGTTTTCCCAAGTAGGCGGTGTGTTTTTTTTCTCTCCTCTCTCTCACCAGGCAAGGAGATTTTGTATGGAAGTCAAAGTGTTGAATTCGGACTGGTTCATTTGCGACGTGTGGCTTACTTGCCCGTGTAGAAGTTTCCCTGTGCTTGTTACCAGTGTACTGATAAGTAGGACACGTGACATCCCGGCAACTTTGAGAGTTTTATTTTTATATTTTGGAGTTGTGCCTGTTGTTCACGTGAGTGTATCTGCTCTTGGCTGGAATGGTCCTATCTGATCTCGCCCCCTCCCCCCGACTGCTGTTCCAAAATATTTTGGAAAACATGACAACTTTATTATTATTTTTATTTATTTATTTATTTTATTTTTATAAATATTCGCCTTTATTTAACCTGGTAGGCTAGTTGAGAACACCTTTATTTTAACCTGGTAGGCTAGTTGAGAACACCTTTATTTTAACCTGGTAGGCCAGTTGAGAACACCTTTATTTAACCTGGTAGGCCAGTTGAGAACACCTTTATTTTAACCTGGTAGGCCAGTTGAGAGAACACCTTTATTTAACCTGGTAGGCTATTTGAGAACACCTTTATTTAACCTGGTAGGCTAGTTGAGAACACCTTTATTTAACCTGGTAGGCTATTTGAGAACACCTTTATTTAACCTGGTAGGCTAGTTGAGAACACCTTTATTTAACCAGGTAGGCCAGTTGAAAACGCCTTTATTTTAACCTGGTAGGCCAGTTGAGAACACCTTTATTTTAACCAGGTAGGCCAGTTGAGAACACCTTTATTTTAACCTGGTAGGCCAGTTGAGAACAATTTCTCATTTACATCTGCGACCTGGCCAAGATAAAGCATAGCAATGCGACACAAACAACAGAGTTACACAAACAAAAGTACAGTCAATAACACAAGAGAGAACTCTGTATGCAGTGTGTGCAAATGTAAGGAGGTATAAGGCAATAAATAGGGCCTAGTGGCGAAGTAATTACAATTTAGCAAATTAACACTGGAGTGATAGATGTGCAGATGATGATGGGCAAGTAGAGATACTGGGGTGCAAAAGAGGAAGAGGTTAAGTAATAATATGGGGATGAGGTAGTTGGGTGTGCTATTTACAGATGGGCTGTGTACAGGTGCAGTGATCTGTAAGCTGCTCTGACAGCTGATACCTAAAGTTAGAGAGGGAGATTTTAGTCTCCAGCTTCAGTGAATTTTGTTTGCTATTCGTTCCAGTCACTGGCAGCAGAGGACTGGAAGGAAAGGCGGCCAACGGAAGTGTTGGCTTTGGGGATGACCAGTGAAATATACCTGCTGGAGTGTGTGCTATGGATGGGCGTTGCTATGGTGACCAGTGAGCGGAGATAAGCCAGGGCTTTACCTAGCAAAGACTTATAAATGACCTGGAGCCAGTGGGTTTGGTGACGAATATGTAGTGAGGGCCAGCTAATGAGAGCATACAGGTCGCAGTGGTGGGTGGTATATGGGCCTTTGGTGACAAAACGGATGGCACTGGGATAAACTACATCCAGTTTGCTGAGTAGAGTTTTGGAGGCTGTTTTGTAAATGACATCGCCAAAGTCAAGGATCGGTATGATGGTCAGTTTTACGAGGGTATGTTTGGCAGCGTGATAGTGAAGGAGGCTTTATTTGCGAAATAGGAATCCGATTCTAGATGCTCTGAAAATCAACTCCCATGTTGGTGTGAGATGTCGGCCATTCACTTCTCATATGTTGCTCCACTACATGATTATATCATGATATGTTATTACACACGGTGTATCAGTGTAACTGCCAAAAATATCCACGGATGTTAGGTCATGCTTAGTTCAATGGGACACATAGGCTAATTCGCTAGCTAGTCATGTAGCTTTTACATTTGAGTTTTTTTTGTTTTTGAGATTGATTTTTAAAAATGTTAGCTGGATGAATACCATTTATTCTACTAGTCTAGTCAGTAGACAGAATACCATTTATTCTACTAGTCTAGTCAGTAGACAGAATATCATTTATTCTACTAGTCTAGTCAGTAGACAGAATACCATTTATTCTACTAGTCTAGTCAGTAGACAGCTATGGTGCTACTAGTCTAGTCAGTAGACAGAATAACATTTATTCTACTAGTCTAGTCAGTAGACAGAATACCATTTATTCTACTAGTCTAGTCAGTAGACAGCTATGGTGCTACTAGTCTAGTCAGTAGACAGAATACCATTTATTCTACTAGTCTAGTCAGTAGACAGCTATGGTGCTACTAGTCTAGTCATTAGACAGCTGTGGTGCTACTAGTCTAGTCAGTAGACAGCTATGGTGCTACTAGTCTAGTCAGTAGACCGCTATGGTGCTACTAGTCTAGTCAGTAGACCGCTATGGTGCTACTAGTCTAGTCAGTAGACAGCTATGGTGCTACTAGTCTAGTCATTAGACAGCTATGGTGCTACTAGTCTAGTCAGTAGACAGAATACCATTTATTCTACTAGTCTAGTCAGTAGACAGCTATGGTGCTACTAGTCTAGTCAGTAGACAGCTATGGTGCTACTAGTCTAGTCAGTAGACAGCTATGGTGCTACTAGTCTAGTCAGTAGACAGCTATGGTGCTACTAGTCTAGTCAGTAGACAGCTATGGTGCTACTAGTCTAGTCAGTAGACAGCTATGGTGCTACTAGTCTAGTCAGTAGACAGCTATGGTGCTACTAGTCTAGTCAGTAGACAGCTATGGTGCTACTAGTCTAGTCAGTAGACAGCTATGGTGCTACTAGTCTAGTCAGTAGACAGCTATGGTGCTACTAGTCTAGTCAGTAGACAGCTATGGTGCTACTAGTCTAGTCAGTAGACAGCTATGGTGCTACTAGTCTAGTCAGTAGACAGCTATGGTGCTACTAGTCTAGTCAGTAGACAGCTATGGTGCTACTAGTCTAGTCAGTAGACAGCTATGGTGCTACTAGTCTAGTCAGTAGACAGCTATGGTGCTACTAGTCTAGTCAGTAGACAGCTATGGTGCTACTAGTCCAGTCAGTAGACAGCTATGGTGCTACTAGTCCAGTCAGTAGTCAGAATACCATTTATTCTTCCTAGTTTAGATGTATGAGGTTAAACGTTTTCTGAATCTAGTCATCCTTTATATCTGCATTGCCATTGACTTGACTAGTATTAGGTTAAGTGGATGCCCAGGATAGATAATACATTCCTGTACAGGATGTGGCGGTAAACAGGCAGCAACAAGCTACAGGAGATTAAGTAAATAAATGGGAATATTGAGTTTTAAGTATAAAAACAATATGCTTCATTTAAAATGTACCATTCCCATTTTGCTCAGCATTTGCTCCAGTGTCTCATACTGTTGCCAGCAACATTGCCTAAAAACAATTGCCAGTTTATCAAGGCCTTTTTGTCTGGGTAAATCCCAGACTGATGCTGAAACATTGTTAACGTTGTGGTTGGCAAGCTGACTGCTTAGGCAGACTAGTTTCTGATTGAAAGCATGGGGATAAAATAACTGATTGCTGCTCAGTTTTAGTTTCCTGTCACTAATCACGTTTTCATCCACTGTTTTTAGCCGGCAAATTTCTGTTTAAATGATATAAATGCCAACAAGATCATTTATTCGTTTGACATGGTGCCATTTTTTTTGGTTAAATTTGAAATATGTGAAATGATAGTTTAAAATCACATCACATTTTCAATTCGGGTACATGAAAACGTAAGCTTTTGTGTGCACCAATTCACCATGCACTAATTCTGATCTGCAATAAGTCCATTTGGTAGAAACAGACCACTGGTGTGAAAAATGCCATTTTTTTATTTTACAATATTCTCATGAAAATCTGTCTTCAATTGGATGAAAACCTAGCTATTGTTGAATAGTATGAAACTAATCCCATGCACTTGTGGTCTAGCTCTTATCAGTCTATGAACCTGTATATTTAGGACCCGATCAAATCTGTGTTGCGGAGAATCTAGACGGTATCGTATAATCCAAACATTTTAAAACAGAATTCAACAATTTTCTAAAATGTATTGAACTTGTTAGAAAATGCATTCATTTTCCCAAGTTAATCACAAGACATCAACAAAATGCATCTTTCTGAAATGGCACAGGAATGGCCCCGCCTGTGTGTGCGGTGCGCACGGTTAAAAAAAAAAAAATCACTATGTCGCTCAGTCTGATTGTGTGGGCGTTAGGAAACAAATTAACATATGTTCATACACTGCTCTGATTGGCTGATTTGGATGGTCTCGAGCCCATCCCCTTATCCAGATTAACAGTCATTGGTCTATTGTAATCAGATCACATTGTGACATCATGATGTGTGTCGCAAGTTCCATCCTGCCTGAACAGGCTGAAATTCCCTGTTTTTCTTTTTATATTAATTAATTTTTTAATGTATTTTATTAGGGTTTTTATTTTTTTACACAAAAAAGGCAACACTGAAAATGGAGATATTTTGACCTCCTGGTGTGGAGATATATTTAAAGGAAATCACGTTTTTAACTGCACTGCCCCTTCCACTACCTATGCCTACCTGGCAGAATGGTCCCCTGACTATTTGCATAAATCCTGTGGCCATTTTGTTAAGCAAACTCTGCCATCACATGAGTGCTACTAAAGGGCACACTTGAATGTATGCACAAATGACTGTACGTCGCTTTGGATAAAAGCGTCTGCTAAATGGCATATATTATTATTATTATTACTTGTATTAAAGGGTAACGACACCCAAACATCGACATTTCTTCGATTTAAAAAATATATATATATATTTTTTTTTCTCATCCCCAAGACCTTGAAAGTGATCTCTTCATGCGGTTTAAGCTTTGTGTTGTGGACTTGCAACATCAAATTGTTTTCCTATTTAAAAAATGTGTGATTAAATGTTTTTATTTTTAGCAATTACCTGATTATTATTTTTCTATGGCAGCCTGAAAAAGTAGGAAATACATTTTATAGGGCCCTATATATTGGAAGATATTCTATTTTACTTCTATTGGATGCATTCCCATACTCAAGCCTATTGGTCTAGACAGCATCTCCTCATCAGTCTACGGATCAGTGTTATTTGACTAGTGCTGGGCTGGCAGAAAGAGAGCTTTGTTCCCCTGCTTCTGTCAGTAGGGATTTAGGCCTTTCACATTCCCACATGGATGGTCATTGGTCCCTGCCCAGAGATGGGGTTGTGTATCTGTGTGTCTGCTTGACTGTGTTTTTTTCCCCTGTCTGTGTAGACCTGTTGTCCTCTAGTGGTGTCACGATACCATGTTTAGTGTCTCGATACCAAAACAATACCACAGTAAAAAAGGAATATTAGTCAGTCACAGAATGTGTCACTCCATCCAGAAACTCAGCTCCTGCTCTGTCCAATCGTTGAGCATCATTTGAGTTCAAAATATCATTACATTTTAAACGTTGAACTTTTTTTTTTCCAGAGACAGCCTTGTATGCTTTTTAATGAACCAATATTTTACAATCAATTTGACTTTAGTAAAAACATTTAACTACATAACTTAATGTTAATAATATATTTGAATGGTTTAAACTCTTGATAAACTGGGTACATTTTAAGAAAATATTTATGATACGTGTGTGTGTGGTGTGTGTGTGTGTGTGTGTGTGTGAATGCGGAGAGTTATTGAGTTTGTTTTCGGCTGATTTCACGGGGCTACAGATGGCAATCTGCTTCTCTTCCGTGTGGTACTTATTTTATCGTACTGATCAACAACATTTGCATAGAAGTAGCTTATGTTTATAAAAGTGTGCCCTGTCTCGAAC
Source organism: Oncorhynchus gorbuscha (assembly GCF_021184085.1). Taxonomy (NCBI): domain Eukaryota; kingdom Metazoa; phylum Chordata; class Actinopteri; order Salmoniformes; family Salmonidae; genus Oncorhynchus; species Oncorhynchus gorbuscha. The sequence goes on along the minus strand of NC_060175.1, from coordinate 102,219,701 downwards.
CAGTAATGAAGTCATTTAATGGGCCAAGAGCTGTGAGGCCTGTCGGACCCCTCGCTTCGCTGAGGCAATACATCTTTGCCTGAGGGAGAGACGTAACATTTTGAGGGGCAATCGTCTTTGAAACAGAAAATATTTTGCTTTATGTTTTGCATATCACAAACATCAGTAGTAGGGTAGTGAATTAATGTTAGTTTCAGCGGTAAGCATAGAAAGTTAGTGCCTTCAGTATCCAAAACCCTTCACTTATTCCACATTGTTGTTAAAGCCTGAATTCAAAATGGATTCAATATATATTTGTTCTCACCCATCTACACACAATACCCCATAATGACAGTGAAAACATGTTTAAAAAATGTTTGCACATTTATTGAAAGTGAAGTCAATCAATCAATCAAATGTATTTAAAAAGCCTTTTTTTTTTTTACATCAGCTGATGTCACAAGTGCTGTACAGAAACTCAGCCTAAAACCCCAAGCAGCAAGCTATGCAGTTGTAGAAGCACGGTGGCTAGGGGAAAAACTCCCTAGAAAGACTGGAACCTTGGAAGTTACCTAGAGAGGAACCGGGCTCTGAGGGGTGGCCAGTCCTCTTCTGGCTGTGCCGGGTGGAGATTGTAACAGAACATGGCCAAGATGTTCAAACGTTCATAGATGACCAGCAGGGTCAGATAATAATCATCACAGTGGTTGTCGAGGGTGCAACAGGTCAGCAGTCAACTGAGTAAATGTCAGTTGGCTTTTCATAGCCGATCATTCACAGTTAGAGACGACAGGTGCGGTAGAGTTGAAAACAGCAGGTCTGGGACAGGTAGCGTGTCCGGTGAACAGGTCAGGGTTCCATAGAACGCAGGCAGAACAGTTGAAACTGGAGCAGCAGCACGACCAGGTGGACCGGGGACCGCAAGGAGTCATCAGGCCAGGTAGTCCTGAGGCATGGTCCTAGGGCTCAGATCCTCCGAGAGAAGAGAGAGAGAGGGAATTAGATTCCTGCTCACGGCTGGTTGTGACACAGCCTGAAAACAAACCCGGGTATGTAGTGATGCCTTAACCCCTACGATGTCTTAGACCGCTGCGCCACTCGGAAGGCCTTTATTACGTTCCTTTTTATAATAAAAAAACCTCCCTAGTTCCTGCCGATGAGAAGCATACCCATAACATGATTCAGCCACAACCATTCTTGAAAATATGAAGTTGTACTCAGTTGGATTTGCCCCAAACATAACTCTTTGTATTCAGGATATACATTTCTTTGCCAAATGTTTTGCAGTTTACGTATGTTTACATATGTTTACGTTTTATGTATGTGTATGTGTTGGAATATTTTGTATTCTGTATAGGCTTCCTTCTTTTGATTTAGTCAATTAGGTTAGTAATTATGGGAAATTACAATGTTGATCCATCCTCAGTTTTCTACAATCACAGCCATTAAATTCTGTAACTGTTTTAAAGTCACCATTGGCCTCATGGTGAAATCCCTGAGTGGTTTCCTTCCTCTCCGGTAACAGAGTTAGGAAGGACGCCTGTATCTTTGTAGTGACTGGGTGTATTGGTACACCATCCAAAGTGTAATTAATAACTTCACCATGCTCAACGGGATATTCAATGTCTACTAGTAGGTGCCCTTCTTTACGAGTCACTGAAAATCGTCCCTGGTCTTTGTGGTTGAATCTGTGCTTGAAATTCACTGCTCGACTGAGGGACCTTACAATTATCTGTATGTGTGGAGTACAGAGATGAGGTACACTATTACAGTGAGTCCATCTAACTTATGTGACTTGTTAAGCACATTTTTGCTCCTGAACTTATTTAGGCTTAACATAACAAAGGGGTTGAATACTTATTTATAATTCATTTGTAAACGAAATTCTAAAATATAATTCCACTGACGTTATGGGTTATTGTGTGTAGGCCAGTGACACAAAATATACATTTAACTCCTTTTATATTCAGGCTGTAACACAACAAAATGTGGAACATGTTAAGTGGTGTGAATACTTTCTGAAGGCACTGTAGACCTCCAAACCTGTATCTTTTTGTCTGTATGGACCTTGTTTTGCGAACAGTAATTAAGTTTCAATATTTCTTCATGCCGTGTCGCATTATTCAATTGTGTTAACTTCTGTGCAACATGAGTGGTGAGCTAACATGATGCAGTCCAGACTCCCAGGCTAGCAGTGAGTTAGTGGAGCTAACATGATACATCCCAGACTCTCAGTACAGGCTAGCAGTGAGTTAGTGAAGCTAACTTGACACAGCCCAGACTCCCAGGCTAGCAGTGAGTTAGTGGAGCTAACATGATACAGCCCAGACTCCCAGGCTAGCAGTGAGTTAGTGGAGCTAACATGACACAGCCCAGACTCCCAGGCTAGCAGTGAGTTAGTGGAGCTAACTTGACACAGCCCAGACTCCCAGTACAGGCTAGCAGTGAGTTAGTGGAGCTAACATGATACAGCCCAGACTCCCAGGCTAGCAGTGAGTTAGTGGAGCTAACATGATGCAGCCCAGACTCCCAGTACAGGCTAGCAGTGAGTTAGTGGAGCTAACATGATGCAGCCCAGACTCCCGGTGCAGGCGTAGCAATGGAGCAGGCCAGACTCCCGGTGCAGGCGTAGCAATGGAGCAGGCCAGACTCCCGGTGCAGGCGTAGCAATGGAGCAGGCCAGACTCCCGGTGCAGGCGTAGCAATGGAGCAGGCCAGACTCCCGGTGCAGGCGTAGCAATGGAGCAGGCCAGACTCCCGGTGCAGGCGTAGCAATGGAGCAGGCCAGACTCCCGGTGCAGGCGTAGCAATGGAGCAGGCCAGACTCCCGGTGCAGGCGTAGCAATGGAGCAGGCCAGACTCCCGGTGCAGGCGTAGCAATGGAGCAGGCCAGACTCCCGGTGCAGGCGTAGCAATGGAGCAGGCTAGCAGTTTCGGTCTACCTTGGGACACTAATGTCTTGTTTTTCTCTGTTAGTCTGTCTCAATCTTTTCTGTCTTTGTATGACCATGCCTGTGTGTTCTGTGTCTCCCAGCAGGAGATTCCCTCTCCTGAGCTGCATGTGTTTGTCTATGGTTTCTATATTGTCAGTACCAGTCGGTCTCACTCTGCCCTGTGTCTCCTCCTCTCAGTGGAGGACCAGAAGGAGGTGCTGTCTCCAGTGAACCCTGAGCTGCGACACAAGGAAGTGCAGATGAACTTCTTCAATCAGCTGACCTCCGTGTTCAATCCTGACCTCACCGTGCTGGCCTCTCCCTCAGGACGCACACAGGTCAGTGTAACGGGATTAGCGGAATAGGGACTGTGGGATGGGGAACGGAGGAGCGGGATGGGGACTGTGCAGTAGGGAGGAATAGGGACTGTGGGATGGGGACTGTGGAGGAGCGGGATGGGGACTGTGCGGAGGAGCGGAATGGGGACTGTGCGGAGGAGCGGAATGGGGACTGTGGGATGGGGAACGGAGGAGCGGAATGGGGACTGTGCGGTGGGGAGGAATGGGGACTGTGCGGTGGGGAGGAATGGGGACTGTGCGGAGGAGAGGAATGGGGACTGTGCAGTGGGGGAATGGGGACTGTGCGGAGGAGGATGGGGACGGAATGGGGACTGTGCGGTGGGGAGGAATGGGGACTGTGGGATGGGGAACGGAGGAGCGGAATGGGGACTGTGCGGAGGAGCGGAATGGGGACTGTGCGGAGGAGCGGAATGGGACTGTGCGGAGGAGCGGAATGGGGACTGTGCGGAGGAGCGGAATGGGGACTGTGCGGAGGAGCGGAATGGGGACTGTGCGGAGGAGCGGAATGGGGACTGTGGGATGGGGTGCGGAGGAGCAGAATGGGGACTGTGCGGTGGGGAGGAATGGGGACTGCGGTGGGGAGGAATGGGGACTGTGGGGAGGAATGGGGACTGTGGGGAGGAATGGGGACTGGGGGAGGGGGATGGGGACTGTGGGGAGGAATGGGGACTGTGGGGAGGAATGGGGACTGCGGAACGGGGGGGATGGGGAATGGGGACTGTGGGGAGGAATGGGGACTGAACGGGGGGAGGAATGGGGAGAGGGGGATTGGAACGGGGAGAGGGGGATGGGGACTGGAACGGGGAGGGGGATGGGGACTGGAACGGGGAGAGGGGGATGGGGACTGGAACGGGGAGAGGGGGATGGGGACTGGAACGGGGAGAGGGGGATGGGGACTGCGGAACGGGGAGAGGGGGATGGGGACTGGAACGGGGAGAGGGGGACGGGGGGACTGGAACGGGGAGAGGGGGATGGGGACGGGGAGAGGGCGGAACGGGGGGAGGGGGTATGGGGACTGCGGAACGGGGGGGGGGGGGACGGTGGAACGGGGGGAGGGGGATGGGGACGGTGGAACGGGGGAGGGGGATGGGGACTGCGGAACGGGGGAGAGGGGGACGGTGGAATGGGGGATGGGACGGTGGGACGGGGAGAGGGGAGAGGGGGATGGGATGGTGGGACGGGGAGAGGGGGATGGGGACGGAACGGGGAGAGGGGGTGGGGAACGGGGAGAGGGGGATGGGACGGGGAACGGGGGGAGGGGATGGGAGGGGGATGGGACAGTGGGACGGTGGACCGGGAGGGGAGGGGGACTGAGGGGATGGGGACTGTGGAACGGGGGGGGGATGGGACGGGGGACGGTGGAACGGGGAGGGGAGGGGGATGGGGACTGTGTAACGGGGAGAGGGGGATGGACTGAGCGGTCCCTATCCATTTGAAGGGATAGTTCGTTTGTAGCTTATTTCTGACTTTTTATTTATTTTATTTAACCTTTGACATGAAACGACCCCTTAGGGAGTAAAAACAATCGTATCAAGTATCTGCATCTTCACTTCTAAAACACCAATTTTCTATTTATTTATTTTTTATTCAGTCTGATTTACAGTGTTTGTTTTGTTGTGCTGTCTGTTTAGGCGGAGAGTGAGAGTGAGGACCAGGCGACGACAGACCAGACCTTCCAGGCCAAAATGAAGAATGCCTTTGTGTCCCAGAATGTGTCCAGTCTCCAGGAATTGGGCGGGTCGGAGAAGTTGCTGCGTGTCTGCCTCAACCTCCCTTACTTCCTGCGCTATATCAACCGGTTCCAGGACGCCGTCTCGGCCAACTCCTTCTTCATCATGCCCGCCACCGTCGGAGATGCAACTGCTGTCCGCAACGGGTAGGTTTGTGGGATTTTTTGGGGGGGGGTGCTTTTAGAATTTTTTTCAGCAAACCAATTTGTTTCACCTGACAGGTTTCTCTGGTCCTCCAGCATACTGTCCCTCTCTATAAGCAGGCCTGGGCAATTCCAGTCCTCGGGGGGCCTGATTTAGTGTGTGACCTACCCCCCCCCACACACAAACCAATTTGTCTCACCTGACAGGTTTCTCTGGTCCTCCAGCATACTGCCCCTCTCTATAAGCAGGTCTGGGCAATTCCAGTCCTCGGGGGCCTGATTTAGTGTGTGTGTGTCCTACCCCCCCCCCCCCCCCCCCACAAACCAATTTGTCTCACCTGACAGGTTTCTCTGGTCCTCCAGCATACTGTAAGCAGGCCCTCCAGTCCTCGGGGGCCTGATTTAGTGTGTGACCTACCCCCCCACACACAAACCAATTTGTCTCACCTGACAGGTTTCTCTGGTCCTCCAGCATACTGTCCCTCTCTATAAGCAGGTCTGGGCAATTCCAGTCCTCGGGGGCCTGATTTAGTGTCTCCTCCATTTCGAGCAAACACACCTGTTTGCATTTAAACTGAAGATCATGATTAGTTGATTATTGGAGTCAGGTGTGTTAGCTGGGGCATAAGTATGACACCAATCAGGGCCCCCCCCCCACCCAAGGTTATATATAGCGTGCTCTGTGGCGCTTTCTTTTTTTACACCCTACCCGTGCTTACCTCAGTGTTTTTCCCCCCCCCTGTGTCTCTGACATTTGTGTGTGTGACCTCTGACCCTGTCAGGTTCCACTCCCTGGTGATAGATGTGGCCATGGCCCGGGACACCTTGTCCTTGCCTGTCCTGGAGCCCCTGACTCCTGGGAGACTTCTGGACATGACTGTGTTGGCTCTTAGCTGCCTCTACGCAGGTACGCTATTATGGGTTCATGTTGGGTTCCAACTCTGCCTTGGTTTTATATATATATATATATAGTAGTGTACTTGATAGTGCTGAGTGGTTTTAGTACCTTTTTTTGGAGGTTTTTTGGGGTTATATTGTAAACAGATTATCACTGATTTTCATGATTTTATATTTTTTCAATATTAAATGTATTATGTGGGTTGGATGCTGTGACAACACTTTACATTTCAGTGGTTTTGTATATTATATTAGTTTAGTTATTATTATTTAGTTATATTAGTTTTTTTGATGACTTTATTATTGCATTCCAAGTCATCATCTCATATCTCTAGAGCTGCTGTCTGTTGTCTGACCGGAAATCACTGTTTCAGTAGTTCTTCAGAGTAAACCGCTGTGAATAACAACGACTGCTCAACTTATCAATCACTTAATATGTGCGTCTCAGTCGATAATGAATCTATATAATATGCGTCTCAGTCAGTCAATAATGAATCTATATATAATATATGTTTCTCATTCAGTCAATAATGAATCTATATGATATGTTTCTCAGTCAGTCAATAATGAATCTATATATAATATATGTTTCTCAGTCAGTCAATAATGAATCTATATAACATGTGCTTTTCGTCTCCTCCAGGTGTGAGCGTTGCCACGTGCATGGCCATTCTGCAGGTGGGCAGCGGCCTGCAGCTTCGCACAGCCTCCACCAGCTCCAAAGAGGAGGACTATGAAAATGACGCAGCTACCATCGTACAGAAATGTGTAAGTATATACACATTTCTGTGTTTATATAAAACATTCCATTAAGAACACTTTTTTTTGTTGTAAATATTGGTTTTGCGCCCCCCCCCCGACCTCATGTGGACTCCAATTTGGATGTCCTTTGGGTTTGTGGACCGTTCTTGATACAGACGGGAAACTGTTGAGTGTGAAAAATCCAGCAGCGTTGCAGTTCTTGACACAAACCGGTGTGCCTGGCACCTACTACCATACCCCGTTCAAAGGCACTTTTTAATGTTTTGTCTTTCACCCTCTGAAGGGCACACATACACAATCCATGTCTCAAGGCATAAAAATTATTCTTTATTCTCCTCCCCTTCATCTACACTGATTTTGAAGTGGCTTTAAGAGGTGACTTCAATAAGGGATCATATCTCTCACTCACCTGAATTCACCTGGTCAGACATGGAAAGAGCAGGTGTTAATGTTTTGTAAACTCAGTGTGTAATTTTAAACCCCCCCCCCAAAAAAAAAAAATAATAATAAAATAATCCCCTACTTTTAATAAATAGGATATTAGGAAACACATTCTTGTCTTCTGATTTGAGTTCATTTCTCATGGTTTTAATGTGTGTTTTTCCAAACAGCTGGACATCTACGAAATGATCGGCCAGGCCATCAGTAGCTCCCGCAGAGCCGGAGGGGAGCATTACCAGAACTTCCAGCTGCTGGGAGCGTGGTGTCTGCTGAACAGCCTCTACCTGATCCTCAACCTGAGTCCCACGACCCTGGCTGACAAGGGCAAGGAGAAGGACCCTCTGGCCGCGCTCAGGGTCCGAGACATAGCCGCCCGCACCAAGGACGGAGCAGGCTCCCCTAAACTGGGCCCGGCCAAAGGGTGGGTAGCTCTCTGGTAGTTTCTAACCATTTAGATACGTGTTGTTAAGAATGCAACGGTTATGAAAGTTGTATTGTAAACGTTGTTTTGTATTTAATCGCGGCTTTAAACGTGTACATGACACTGCAACAACATTTCATTGTAACATTGTAAGTCGCTCTGGATAAGAGTGTCTGCTAAATGACTTAAATGTAAAATGTAAATGTAAATGTAAATGTAATGTAAATGTAAATGTAAATGTAATGTAAATGTAATGTAAATGTAAATGTAATGTAAATGTAAATGTAATTTCCCCTCGGGGACAATAAAGTCAGTAAGTGGTTACATGGTAAGATTGCATGCAGCGATCTCCATGAAAATCAAATTAATTGCTAACTAAAGATCCTAATTTAAACTGTTTACATTTACAAGCAATATTGAACTATTTGTGAATTATATTTTTTATTTTCAAACTTTGGACCTGAAAGTATCAAAGAAAGAGTGATAAAAAAAATGTTTTAAAACCTGTTTGCGGTTTCATTGAGACTCTCTGTTGTCTCGTCTCAGACATCAAGGCTTTGGTGTCCTGTCCGTGATCCTGGCGAACCACTCCATCAAACTGCTCACCTCCCTTTTCCAAGACCTGCAGGTGGAGGCTCTGCACCGGGTCAGTGCAGTAAGTAACAACCCCCCCCCCCAGCACCAGCACCACAATGTTTAAATAGTCCCAAGCCCCCCCCACCAGCATCACCACAATGTTTAAATAGTCCCAAGCCCCCCCAGCACCACCACAATGTTTAAATAGTCCCAACCCCCCTCCACCACCACAGTGTTTAAATAGTCCCTAGCCCCCCCCCCCAGCACCACCACAATGTTTAAATAGTCCCAATGTTTAAATAGTCCCAAGCCCCCCTCCACCACCACAATGTTTAAATAGTCCCAAGCCCCCCCCCAGCACCCCACAATGTTTAAATAGTCCCCCCCCCTCCACCACCACAATGTTTAAATGGTCCCAAAACGTCTACAACTGTGACATGTACATAAGCGCTTCTTATCAAACCAGGACACAAACATTTCAGAAGTATGTTCTCAGGCTAACACCCAAATATACCCTCTGATAGATTAATGATTTATGTAAAGATATGATTTATCAGTAGCAATCCAGCCCACACATATGTATGGATCAATCACTATTTTCATAATTTATGATGATTCTTATGTTCGAGACCCAGTGAAACTCCAGCCCTCTTTCTCTCCCCCTCCCCTTTGTCTGCATCTCCCTCCACCCCCTCCCTCTCTTCTCTCCACCCCCCTCTCTTCTCTCCACCCCCATCTCTCTCACCTTTCCACCCCCCATCTCTTCTCTCTCCAGGGTTGGGCCAGTGACGGTCCCCCAGCAGAACTCAACATCATGGCGCAGAACACCTCCACCCAGAGGGTTCAGAGACTCCTGGACTCTGTTCCCCTTACCAACCTGCTGTTCAACCTTCTGTCCACCTCATACAAGAAGGTACTAAACTGTTTTTAACTTTTTTTATATATACTAAACAAAAACCATACGTGCAAAAAGCTTATTTCTCGCATTTTGTGCGCAATTTTTTAATTTTTACGTCCCTGTTAGTGAACATTTCTCCTTTGCCAAGATAATCCATCCACCTGACAGGTGTGGCATATCAAGACGCTGATTAAACAATAGGATCATTACACAGGTGCACCTTGTGCTGGGGACAATGGGAAAAGGGGCCACTCTAAAAATGTGCAGTTTTGTCACACAGATTCAACCCCACAGACACGTGCCGAAGGCTGCAGCACCAAACCAGCCAGGCCACACCTACAGTTTTATTTATTTATGTTTTTACTACGGTGTGGTCATCATGTGGTTTTACCACACTGTGGCATGAAAACTACTCATCTGAGTCTGCTGCTCCTCCAGTAAATGATGATTTCAACCAGCCCGCTCAGTCCTCATGTTCTATCTCTGCTTCTAATACAAAAGCATTGAAAGTTTTGAAAAACGCTGTGCCTGGCATGCTGATAATGCCTGTGTTGACGTGTCTCCTCCCCCCCCAGGCCTGTGTCCTGCAGCGTCAGAGGAAAGGCTCGGTTAGCAGTGATGCCAGTGCCTCGACAGACTCCAACACCTACTATGAAGATGACTTCAGCAGCACAGAGGAAGACAGCAGTCAAGGTACTGCCCCCTATCCCTTCCCCTCATCTCTCTCTCTCTGTTTCTCTCTCTCTGTTTCTCTCTCTGTTTCTCTCTCTCTCTCTCTCTCTCTCTCTCTCTGTTTCTCTCTCTCTCTCTCTCTCTCTCTCTCTCTCTCTCTCTCTCTCTCTCTCTCTGTTTCTCTCTCTCTCTCTGTTTTCTCTCTCTCTCTCTGTTGCTCTCTCTCTCTGTTGCTCTCTCTCTCTCTGTTCTCTCTCTCTCTCTCTCTGTTGCTCTCTCTCTCTCTCTCTCTCTCTCTCTCTCTCTGCTCTCTCTCTCTCTGTTCTCTCTCTCTCTCTGTTTCTCTCTCTCTCTCTGTTTCTCTCTCTCTCTCTCTCTCTGTTGCTCTCTCTCTCTCTCTGCTCTCTCTCTCTCTGTTGCTCTCTCTCTCTCTCTCTCTGTTGCTCTCTCTCTCTCTCTCTGTTTCTCTCTCCCCCCACGTCATAAAGAACAGCATCACTTCTCATCTCCTGTCACGAGGGCTGAGAGCTTCCAAGTCATTATTATAATATTTGTAAAACCCTTGATGCCATCCACATATACACAAATCAGAGATAAAAAATGTACTTTAAGATATTAGACAGAGTAGATGGAAGTAGTCTGTGTACCAGATCTGATAACCTTTTGAAGTGTGTGTGTGTGTGTGTGTGTGTGTGTGTGTGTGTGTGTGTGCGCTAACGTCAGAGTCAGGCCTGAGAAGAGTGAAGAATGTGTTCAGGCAGTTCTTGTGCGTTGCGGGACTCTGTAAAATCACCACAGGGGGAAATAGCAGCCGCAGCAACAGAGGTTAGACGGCAGTGGAGGTCGGTGTCACTTTAAATCGGAGGAGGATGGGCTCATTTTGTAATGGCCGCTATGGAATAAATGGAACGTTAATCCAATGCATTACAGTGACCACGTCCTTCGGTTTTTAAAGTGACACCAACCTCCGCTGGTCAGAAGTCAGATGTATGACAACTGAGACAGAATCTCACACACACACAACTTGTAATGCAATAAATCAGAGATAAAAATGTACTTTAAGATATTAGACAGAGTAGATGAAAGTAGTCTGTGCACCAGATCTGATCCACAGGCATTAATAGTGTATGTGAGTATATACAGTTGATGTCTGAAGTTTATATACTCCTTAGCCAAATACATTTAAACTCAGTTTTTCATAATTCCTGACATTTAATCCTAGTTAAAAAAAATCCCTCTCTTATTAATAAGTAAGTTAGGATCACCACTTTATTTTAAGAATGTAAAATGTCAACTAATTCTTTCTACTATTACTCTATTTCAGCTTTAATTTCTTTCATCACACGCCCAGTGGGTAAGAAGTTTACATACACTTAATTAGTATTTGGTAGCATTACCTTTAAATTGTTTAACTTGGGTCAAACATTTCTGATATCCTTCCACAACCTTCCACAATAAGTTGGGTGTATTTTGGCCCATTCCTTCTGACAGAGCTGGTGTAACTAAGTCAGGTTTGTAGGCCCCTTGCTCCACACTCCAAATTTTCTACAGTATTGAGGTCAAGTCTTTGTGATGGCCACTCCAATACCTCGACTTTGTTGTCCTTAAGCCATTTTGCCACAACTTTAGAAATATGTTTGGGGTCATTGTCCATTTGGAAGACATTTGTGACCAAGCTTTAACTTCCTGACTGATGTCTTGAGATGTTGCTTCAATATATCCACATAATTTTCCTACCTCATGCTGCCATCTATTTTGTGAAGTGCACCAGTCCCTCGTGCAGCAAAGCGCCCCCACAACATGATGCTGCCACCCCCGTGCTTCACGGTTGGGATGGTGTTCTTCGGCTTGCAAGCCTCCCCCTTTTTCCTCCAAACATAACGATGGTCATTATGGCCAAACAGTTCTATTTTTGTTTCATCAGACCAGAGGACATTTCTCCAAAAAGTACAATCTTTGTCCCCATGTGCAGTTGCAAACCGTAGTCTGGTTTTTTTATGACGGTTTTGGAGCAGTGGCTTCTTCCTTGCTGAGTGGCCTTTCAGGTTATGTCGATAAAGGACTCGTTTTACTGTGGATATAGATACTTTTGTACATGTTTCCTCCAGCATCTTCACAAGGTCCTTTGCTGTTGTTCTGGGATTGATTTGCACTTTTCGCACCCCAGTAAGTTCATGTCTAGGAGACAGAACACGTCTCCTTCCTGAGCGGTATAACGGTTGCCTGGTCCCATGGTGTTTATACCTGGGTACTATTGTTTGTACAGATGAACGTGGTACCTTCAGGCATTTGGAAATTGCTCCCAAGGATGAACCAGACTTGTGGAGGTCTACAGTTTTTATTCTGAGGTCTTGGCTGATTTCTTTTGATTTTCCCATGATGTCAAGCAAAGAGGCGCTGAGTTTGAAGGTAGACCTTGAAATACATCCACAGGTACACCTCCAATTGACTCATGATGTCAATTAGCCTATCAGAAGCTTCTAAAGCCATGACATCATTTTCAGGAATTTCCCAAGCTGCTTAAAGGCACAGTCAACTTAGTGTATGTAAACTTCTGACCCACTGGAATTGTGATACAGTGAATTATAAGTGAAATAATCTGTCTGTAAACAATTGTTGGAAAAATGACTTGTGTCATGCACCAAGTAGATGTCCTAACCAACTGACCAAAACTATAGTTTGTTAACAAGAAATGTGTGGAGTGGTTGAAAAATGAGTTTTAATGACTCCAACCTAAGTGAATGTAAACTTCCGACTTCAACTATATATATATATATATCCTTATTATAAAGCATGCCATGTAGCAGACACTTACATCATAAACAACTTACAGTCCAGTAAGTGCAGACATTCTTTTTTGTGTATGTGGCCTCAGTGGAAATCAAAGCCATGACCTTGGTGTTACTAGAGCCATGCTCTTACCAATTGAGCTACCTCACAGGACCGTCTCCACCCACTATAGAAGTGTTATATTATACTCTTACAAACTGAGCCACCGTCTCCACAGCACTATAGCAGTGTTATACTCTTACAAACTGAGCCACAGTCTCCACCCACTATAGAAGTGTTTATATTATACTCTTACCAACTGAGCCACAGTCTCCACCCACTATAGCAGTGTTATACTCTAACCAACTGAGCCACTGTCTCCACCCACTATAGCAGTGTTATACTCTAACCAACTGAGCCAGTCTCCACCCACTATAGAAGTGTTATATTATACTCTTACCAACTGAGCCACCGTCTCCACCCACTATAGCAGTGTTATATTATACTCTTACCAACTGAGCCACAGTCTCCACCCACTATAGCAGTGTTATACTCTTACCAACTGAGCCACAGTCTCCACCCACTATAGCAGTGTTTATGTTATACTCTTACCAACTGAGCCACCATCTCCACCCACTATAGAAGTGTTTATATTTCAGCAGCAGAGAGAAGACAGAGGACAGCAAGAACAGCTAATGTTTCAGGTCAGCAGCTAGCTTTCTGTCCCTTAGGTCACACCGTAGTTTACACCTCGCAGTCATGGTTAATTTGCTTACTTTATTGTATGAACCACAATAAAGTTTGATTTTTGGACTGGGGCACCACCACCCGGGCTGAGTAGAGGCAGTAGCATCAGAGTCCTAGAAATACAGACTTCCCAAGAGAGATGGAGAATTTTGACGGGTTCTATGTTGGCATCAAAAGTTCCAAGACAATAGTTGGAACACAAATTAGATTGCCCTGTAAGTTTTGTTGCCTACACAATCTCTGTATTTCTTAGTCTCTGAGTAGAGCTGAATGTAAGCCTCACGTATCCAATATCCTAAATATGGCATAAAATACTTCTATCATACCCTTTTTGATGCATGCTATTACATGCATTTTTAAATCTCAGCTTCAGTTGATGAGTAGTTTACTTGCGATCACGTGTCGTGCCATGTGTGACAGCGCAGGCCAATTGCACCAAAGGTTTTTTGCCATTGTTCTGACCCTGTGAATGGTTGTGGCAGTGTGATGAAGGTTAAATGTAACTCTATGGTGGCTAAATGTAGCCTGGTGTTACGAGACTATTGTTATGATGGCTAAGTGTACTGTTATCAATGCTAAATGGCTGTGTTTACACAGGCAGCCCAATTCTGATCTTTTGTCCAATCACAGCAGGTCTTTTTCAGCGATTTTTATTTTTTATTTTATATTTTATTATTTTTTATATGATTAGTCAAAAGAACAATTAGTGAAAATAAATATCAGAATTGGGCTGCCTGAGTAAACACAGCCAATGTAGTCTTATGAAGTCTACATTTTGCCTGCTGTTATGAAGGCCTAATGTAGTGTTACGAAGGCCTAATGTAGTGTTACGAAGGCCTAATGTAGTGTTACGAAGGCCTAATGTAGTGTTACGAAGGCCTAATGTAGTGTTACGAAGGCCTAATGTAGTGTTACGAAGGCCTAATGGCCTGTTACGAAGGCCTAATGTAGTGTTACGAAGGCCTGTTACGAAGGCCTAATGTAGTGTTACGAAGGCCTAATGTAGTGTTACGAAGGCCTAATGTAGTGTTACGAAGGCCTAATGTAGTGCGGGACGAAGGCCTAATGTAGTGTTACGAAGGCCTAATGTAGTGCGGGACGAAGGCCTAATGTAGTGCGGGACGAAGGCCTAATGTAGTGTTACGAAGGCCTAATGTAGTGTTACGAAGGCCTAATGTAGTGTTACGAAGGCCTAATGTAGTGTTACGAAGGCCTAATGTAGTGTTACGAAGGCCTAATGTAGTGTGGACGAAGGCCTAATGTAGTGCGGGACGAAGGCCTAATGTAGCGTTAAGCACTGCAAAAAAATCATGTAAATCTTACCTCGATTGTTATAATATTGTATTGAGATGAAGTTACAGTGGCTTGTTCAGAGTTGATTTTAGTCACCCAGAAAACGTCTCGTTTTAAGATATTCTGACTTGTTTCGAGCCTTTAAAAAAAAGTTAGTGTTATCTGCCAGTCCACTAAGATCTAATTAGCTTAAGATCAAATATCTTTAAAATAAGATTTTCTTATCCCCAATTTGTATCAATTCTTAAAAATAAAAAAAAGTTTTAAGTAAGCAGAATGATTAGCCATGGTGCTAAGATAATTTACCTTAGTAGAACATCAAGTCAATACATTCTAATGGTAAAACATTTCTAGGTAAGATAAACGTTTTTTTTTTTGTGTGTTTTTTTTTGCAGTGTGACGGCTAAATGTCGTGTTTCAAATACTAATTTAATGCAACGTTACGAAGGCTAAACGAGAGAGAGAGCTGACTTAGGACATGACTATAGAGGCCCGTAGGATGATGGCAGTGCTTTGTATAGACGGCATGTTAGAACTGAACCCTGAGACATGGCCGTCTGTGTGTAACCGCGTGTCCTACCCGTCCTGATCCAGATGACGACAGCGAGCCCATCTTGGGCCTGTGGTTCGAGGAGACCATCTCGCCAACTAAAGACAAGGTGGCTCCCCCACCACCTCCCCCACCCCCGCCCCTGGAGACCTCTCCCAGACTGAAGAGCCCCTCCAAGCAGAACGCAGGAGAGAACGGGAACATCCTGGCCGGACGCAAGGACCCCGAGCTGGTGAGGCCTTAGGGTTGTTAGGAAACACACTATAGATTACATTTTCAAGTCCATGTTAACAGGCTGTGGTCTGATTTCTGTACACTTCTCCCAATGTGTCCAGTAGTCTGTCGTTCTGAACCCTGAACAAGGTAGTTTAACCCCACTGTTCCTAGGCCGTCATTGAAAATGTAGAATTTGTTCTTAAGCTGACTTGCCAAGTTTAAGTAAAGGTAAAATGAATAGTTTGAAAAAAGAAAGGGCTGGTGGAAGGAATACATTGGAACCACCCCTCCAGCTATGCTTGCCACCAATCCCAAAATGCACGAAGGGGAGTGAACAAGTGCAAACCGCTGGGTTGAAGGGTGGAGAATTTAGAACGCAACTTATGTTGGGCCTCCCGAGTGGCGCAGCGGTCTAAGGCACTGCATCTCAGTGCTAGAGGCATCACTACAGACCCTGGTTCGATTCCAGGCTCTATCACAACCTGCCGTGTTTGGGAATCCCATAGGGCCCAGCGTTGTTAGGGTTTGGCCTGGAGTAGGCCGTCATTGTAAATAAGAATTTTCCCTTTTTAACTGACTAGTTAAATAAATAAAAATGTGTTCTAGTAGAAACTATGCTCACAGACCTGTGTGTATTACTGTTAAATATTGATTTATTAATTGATGTTTCAGTTCCTGAGCCTGGCCTCCAGCATCCTGAACTTCATCACCACCTCCATGCTAAAATCCAGGAACAACTTCATCAGGAACTACCTGTCTGTCTCCCTGACAGAACAGCACATGGCCACGCTGGCCAGCATCATCAAGGACGTAGACAAAGACGTCAAAGGTTGGTTGGAATAAAAATAAAAAAGTATTTAAAAAAATATTATTATTATCATCGTAAATGCGTTTAGTAAATGAGCTCTCGCTCGCTCACAAGCCTGAAGTAATTTCCATTCAATTGAAACTATTGATGCCCTCGGATGGAAAGTGCTTTCATAAAATGTTTTAATGCAAATTAGGTGTTATAACTTGACGCGTCTCAATAAATTCCTAATTTATTATTGTGTGTTGTCCCCCCCCCCCCCCCACACCTACAGGTTCCTCAGATGAAGAGTTTGCCTCTGCTCTGTATCTCTTCAACCATACGCTAGTGACATCAGACCTACCCTCTCCAGCCCTGCAGGTTAGGGGAACCTCTTTCTAATGCGGTCATTTATCTTTTCATTAAGTGACTCGAATCCCAGGGAGGGGGGGGGGGCAGGATGTACTCGGGTCTTTGCACAGTAGCTGCTGTTAGTCTGAAATAAGTCTTATTTGGCTTTCCCAGAATACCCTGCTGCAGCAGTTGGGCGTAGCTCCGTTCTCTGAGGGTCCGTGGCCGTTGTACATCAACCCCCAGTCCCTGTCGGTGCTCTCCAGAGTCCTGCTCATCTGGCAGCACAAGGCCTCTCTGCAGGGAGACCCAGACGTACCTGAGTGTATAACGATCTGGGAGAGGTAAGACCACATCATTAAATAAAACATTTTTGATATTATATTGTAACTTCCCAACAAGAAACAAAAAATTGTCACTCGAACAGAAGGTAGAACTAACAAAGAGTCTCACGAAGAACAACCAAAACGAAACAGGTGTGGTTTTTAAATAACCCATCGAGGTGTCCACTGAAAGCCGCAAGCAACAAGATATTTTGTCCCTGAAAGACACCCACCGTAAGTGGCCACTAAATGAAATAAATAAAATCCCACATCGCTCTGTAATATGGAATATAAAGACCAGGACCGCCCTGTAACATGGAGGGTGAAGACCGGCACCGCCCTGTAACATGGAGGGTGAAGGCCCGCACCGCCCTGTAACATGGAGGGTGAAGGCCCGCACCGCCCTGTAACATGGAGGGTGAAGGCCCGCACCGCCCTGTAACATGGAGGGTGAAGGCCCGCACCGCCCTGCAACATGGAGGGTGAAGGCCGGCACCGCCCTGCAACATGGAGGGTGAAGGCCCGCACCGCCCTGCAACATGGAGGGTGAAGGCCCGCACCGCCCTGCAACATGGAGGGTGAAGGCCCGCACCGCCCTGCAACATGGAGGGTGAAGGCCCGCACCGCCCTGTAACATGGAGGGTGAAGGCCGGCACCGCCCTGCAACATGGAGGGTGAAGGCCGGCACCGCCCTGCAACATGGAGGGTGAAGGCCGGCACCGCCCTGCAACATGGAGGGTGAAGGCCGGCACCGCCCTGCAACATGGAGGGTGAAGGCCGGCACCGCCCTGCAACATGGAGGGTGAAGGCCGGCACATGGAGGGTGAAGGCGCCCTGCAACATGGAGGGTGAAGGCCGGCACCGCCCTGCAACATGGAGGGTGAAGGCCGGCACCGCCCTGCAACATGGAGGGTGAAGGCCGGCACCGCCCTGCAACATGGAGGGTGAAGGCCGGCACCGCCCTGCAACATGGAGGAAATCAAATGCCGGACCCTCACTGGGCCGGCAGCTCTTCTTCACTGGGCCGGCAGCTCTTCTTCACTGGGCCGGCACATGGAGGGTAAATCTAACCCTGACATGGAGGTGACAGGCCGGCACAAGTCCTGACAACATGGAGGGTGATTCCAATCCGGCACCTCTCCCAAACAGAACCAACCTCGAAATCGGAAAGTAAATTGAAGGGGTTCAGGAGAGCCCAAACCGACCCATATTAGTCAGTGCATCGGTTCACTGGGCCGGCAAAGCTCTTCCTCACTGGGCCGGAAACCGATGTAATTTTTATCTATACGACTGATTTTTTTATGAGGCGACAGGTGCAACAAGTCCTGACCAATGAGGATGATTCCAATCATGGGCAAGCCTCTCCCAAACAGAACCAACCTTGAAATCGGAAAGTAAATTGAAGGGGTTCAGGAGAGCCCAAACCGACCCATATTAGCTCTCTCTCGCTCTCTCTCGCTCTCTCTCTCTCTCTCGCTCTCTCTCTCTCTCGCTGCATCGGTTCAGGAGAGCCCAAACCGACCCATATTAAACATGCGTCGGGCGGGAAACCGATGTAATTTTTATTTATATATATATATTTTTTTTACATATCGCCAGTTCACTTTTTTTCCTCTTTTTTCTCACTCATATTGTTTTATTCTGAAAATAACCTCCCATCTGCTGACTGCATCGATGCGTCCTCTCCTTCGGTTCAGTAGCCTGTCCAACTGTTATGCATGTAACTGCATGCACAAAAGGGTGTGAACGATGCTCTTTTCTCTCGCTCTCTCTCGCTCTCTCTCGCTCTCTCTCGCTCTCTCTCGCTCTCTCTCGCTCTCTCTCGCTCTCTCTCGCTCTCTCTCGGCCTCTCTCTCTCGCTCTCTCTCGGCCTCTCTCTCTCGCTCTCTCTCGGCCTCTCTCTCTCGCCTCTCTCTCTCGCGCTCTCTCTCTCGCCTCTCTCTCTCGCCTCTCTCTCTCGCCTCTCTCTCTCGCCTCTCTCTCTCTCCTCGCTCTCTCGGTCTCTCTCTCTCGGTCTCTCTCTCTCGGTCTCTCTCTCGGTCTCTCTCGTCTCTCTCTCTCGCGCTCTCTCGCTCGCTCTCGCTCTCGCTCGCTCTCGCTCTCTCTCTCGCTCGCTCTCTCTCGCTCTCTCTGTCTCACACACTAAAATGCAATTTTTCCTTAAAAGTTGATCAACTTTCAAAGCAGGATGACTTTCCCATTGTTTCCTCAACTGTAATGTATGATATACCATTTTGTAGCTCAGAGTCTCTACTTTTACCCCCCCCAAAAAATTTTTGCTACGTACGATCAAATCCAGGTGGTGAATCACATATGACTGTCAAAATTGTTGCTGTTCGCACCAGCGATAGGTAGGCCTATTCTAATAGGGTACATATACGAGCCACCTTCCAGCATTCAGATACTTGTAAAAATGGATTTGGCAATGTCATATAGGCTTTGTTAGTTGAGTTGACAACCAATGTAATTTGCTGGATCATTGTAACCAAATGCACTGTAGAAAATTGTGTTTTTACCGGAGTTATGTAGCCTACCAGAGTGGACGCAACTTCTGATTTCAGAATTGTCAATCAGTCAGATTTTAATTGTTCATGTTCATCGTAAGAAATAGTTTTTGGTTTAAACAGTCAGTGTATTTGGTAATTTGTACATGAACAGTGTAGTCTCATACAGGACAGAAACCATTGTATTTATTTTGGCGCGTGGTTGCATTCATTGGTCTGAGTGGGAGAAGTTCTGTAAAATTACAAACTGAAATTTCCATTTAGCTTTTGAGGTAAAATTCTAATTTCCATTTTATGAATTGGCTAAATGCCATGCTAATTTATTGAGATAAATAAATATTGACAGTACTAGCTATAAAAAAAAAAGAAACTTGTAATTTTTGTTCAGAATCTGATCTCTCTTTAAAATGAAACATGTTTACACAAGGTTTCTCTCTCGCTCTACTCTCTCTATCTTCTCCCCCCGTCCCTCCTAGGTTTGTGGGCACCTTGAAGCAGCACACCATCCAGGGGTCTGTCCCCGGAGATGAGGACCTGAATGTGGAGCACCTCCAGCTCCTGCTGCTCCTCTTCCACAACCTGTCTGAGAGGGGGGAGGCGTGCCGTGCTCACCCTGGTCACCCAGGCCATCACAGAGGTATTTAAATGCTCTGTAACTAGGTTGTCTTTGCGTTGTCGTACCATGGGCTTGGACTCGAGTCACAACTATCATGACTCCTGACTCTACCAGTGGTGGCTTGGACTCACAACTATCATGACTCCTGGCTCTACCAGGACTTTTTGCTACAACACTTAATAACATTTGCTAAGTATGTGACCAATAACATTTGATTTAATAAAGTCCAATCTTCCTCTCTCCTCTGCTCAGGTGGCGGGTCCCCAGCATCAGGAGGCCCAGCTCAAAGCCGTACCCCTCAACCTGGCCCGCATACTGCTGGTTCTAGACTACCTGTTGCACCAGTACTCTAAGGTTCCTATGTACCTCTTCCAACAGGTAGGCTGAATGGCTGCTCCGTCCTTTTAATGGTTTTATTAACACTCTTGAATCAATTTCCACGGCCCAGTGGAAATCAAATTAGCATAATACTCAAATCCCCCAATCAAAATGTGTCTGTTTTTAAAACCACATCTTTGGGAGTTTTATTGTCCAGAAACATTTTCTATTTTTTTTTTTACAGTAGGTCGTTGGTCAGAAGAGGTAGCCCTCCTAACACAGTGACTAACTGGAACCCCTCTCTCTATTGCTTGCAGGTCCAGTACAATCTGCTGACCCCTCCGTGGTCAGGCCAGGGTTCAGTCCAGGACGGATCCAAACGCAGCGCCCTGCCGCTCTACTGCGGCTTTAAAGAGGTGGAGGAGAACTGGTCTAAGCACTGCTCGGCAGGTAGGAGTAAGTCAAAGCCTTTCTGTTCTGGGGGAATAACCTCATCTGTAGATCTGGGCGGTAATGGACAAACATCCATATCGCGATAGATTGACTGAGTTATCATGACGACGATAGATTGGCCGAGTTATCATGACGACGATAAGATTGGTCTTCCTTTTGGTGTTTTTCAGAGTCAGTAGAAAGGCCTCTTCAACGATAGATTGGACAATCCCGTCTTCCGTCTGTTAGTGTTAATGACCGTTCCACAGGTGCATGTTTTTCAGAGTCATTGAAAGGCCTCTTCAGTGTCCTAACTATGAAGTTCATAACTAACCTTGATTGCCTACCGTCTGTTAGTGTTTAATGACCGTTTTTCCACAGGTGCATGTTCATTAATGGTTCATTGAACAAGTATTGGGAAACTGTGTTTAAACCCTTAACTATGAAGTTCTACGGTGGTTTTTAAAAGCTGATTGGGTTAAAACCCTTGTAGCTGATTGGGTTATAACGGCGTTTTTAACGTAGCTGATTGGGTTATAACGGCGGTTTTTAACGTAGCTGATTCTGTTAGATTCCACAGTAGTGCAACCTGATTGGGTTATACTGCGTCCTGTCACCCGTAGCGATTGGGTTAGAACGGCGGTTTTTAACGTAGCTGATTGGGTTATAACGGCGGTTTTTAACAGCAAGGTGAAACGACACATCAAACTGTGAATTTTAAAAACAGGATTTTAAAAACAATCTATATGGAGAGACATAACCCATTACAAACCTTCTTTAAAAAATTTTTTTAATAGGACATTATAAAAGGCTCATAATAAAGTCACGAAGCATTATACCTGAAGGAGATGAGTATAGTAGTGTGTTTTTTGTATTTTGTCCAGGTGTTCCAGAAGCTGTTCAACGGAGTGGTGAAGTATAATGAGCTTTACGCCTGTCTGGTCTCCCTGCTCTCTGCCGGCTCTCAGTTTGATACAGCCAGGAGACAGGAGAACAAGCCCATCACACCTATGGTGAGTAACCAACACACACACACACACAGACACTCAACTGAAGAGGAACTAATGTCCTCACAATTATAGTTATACTTATAGTATAGTTCCTGAAACACACACACGATAATCCTGGAACTAACACCAGTATATCTCTTGCGTTCTCAGGAGGCATGCTCCCTGCAGTACTACTTCCTGGTGCTGTGGAGGATCCTGGGGGTCCTACCCCCCTCTAAGGCATACATGGAGCAGCTGAAGGATGGCCAAGGAGAACCCAGCGAGAGTGACATCCTCCACACCCTGCGCTGGTCCTCACGACTCAGAGTCCCCACATATGTCAACTGGATCAAGGTATGTTGCCCTCCGTTAGTAGGTCAGCCAGCCAGCCAGTTAGTAGGCCAGCCAGCCAGTTAGTAGGTCCGCCAGCCGGTCAGTTAGTAGGTCAGCCAGCCAGCCAGTTAGTAGGTCAGCCAGCCAGCCAGTTAGTAGGCCAGCCAGCCAGTTAGTAGGTCCGCCAGCCGGTCAGTTAGTAGGTCCGCCAGCCAGCCGGTCAGTTAGTAGGTCCGCCAGCCAGCCGGTCAGTTAGTAGGTCCGCCAGCCAGCCGGTCAGTTAGTAGGTCAGCCAGCCAGCCGGTCAGTTAGTAGGTCCGCCAGCCAGCCGGTCAGTTAGTAGGCCCGCCAGCCAGCCGGTCAGTTAGTAGGCCCGCCAGCCAGCCGGTCAGTTAGTAGGCCAGCCAGCCAGTCATTTAGTAGGTCAGCCAGCCAGCCAGCCAGTCATTTAGTAGGTCAGCCAGCCAGCCAGCCAGCCAGCAAGTCAGTTAGTAGGTCCGCCAGCCAGTTAGTAGGCCAGCCAGACAGCCAGTCAGTTAGTAGGTCCGCCAGCCAGCCGGTCAGTTAGTAGGCCGGCCAGCCAGCCGGTCAGTTAGTAGGCCAGCCAGCCAGCCGGTCAGTTAGTAGGTCCGCCAGCCAGCCGGTCAGTTAGTAGGCCAGCCAGCCAGCCAGCCGGTCAGTTAGTAGGCCAGCCAGCCAGCCAGCCGGTCAGTTAGTAGGCCAGCCAGCCAGTCATTTAGTAGGCCAGCCAGCCAGTCATTTAGTAGGTCAGCCAGCCAGCCAGTCAGTTAGTAGGTCCAGCCAGCCAGTTAGTAGGCCAGCCAGCCAGCCAGTCAGTTAGCCAGCCCAGTTAGTAGGCCAGGCCAGCCAGCCAGCCAGTTAGTAGGCCAGGCCAGCCAGCCAGCCAGTTAGTAGGCCAGCCAGCCAGTTAGTAGGCAGCCAGCCAGTTAGTAGGCCAGCCAGCCAGTTAGTAGGTCAGCCAGCCAGCCAGTTAGTAGGCCAGCCAGCCAGCCAGCCAGCCAGCCAGCCAGTTAGTAGGCCAGCCAGCCAGCCAGCCAGCCAGCCAGTTAGTTAGTAGGGCCAGCCAGCCAGTTAGTAGTCAGCCCAGCCAGCCAGTTAGTAGGCCAGCCAGTCCGCCAGCCAGCCAGTTAGTCAGTTAGTAGGCCAGCCAGCCAGCCAGGTAGGCCAGCCAGCCAGCCAGTTAGTAGGCCAGCCAGCCAGTTAGTAGGCCAGCCAGCCAGTTAGTAGGTCCGCCAGCCAGCCAGTTAGTAGGTCCGCCAGCCAGCCAGTTAGTAGGTCCGCCAGCCAGCCAGTTAGTAGGCCAGCCAGCCAGTCAGTTAGTAGGCCAGCCAGCCAGCCAGTCAGTTAGTAGGCCAGCCAGCCAGTCAGTTAGTAGGTCAGCCAGCCAGCCAGTTAGTAGGCCAGCCAGCCAGTTAGTAGGCCAGCCAGCCAGTTAGTAGGCCAGCCAGCCAGTTAGTAGGCCAGCCAGCCAGCCAGTTAGTAGGCCAGCCAGCCAGCCAGTCAGTAGGTCAGCCAGCCAGTTAGTAGGCCAGCCAGCCAGCCAGTCAGTAGGTCAGCCAGCCAGTTAGTAGGCCAGCCAGCCAGCCAGTTAGTAGGCCAGCCAGCCAGCCAGTCAGTAGGTCAGCCAGCCAGTTAGTAGGCCAGCCAGCCAGCCAGTTAGTAGGCCAGCCAGCCAGCCAGCCAGCCAGTCAGTTAGTAGGCCAGCCAGCCAGTCATTTAGTAGGTCAGCCAGCCAGCCAGCCAGCCAGCCAGTCATTTAGTAGGTCAGCCAGCCAGCCAGCCAGTCAGTTAGTAGGCCAGCCAGTCATTTAGTAGGTCAGCCAGCCAGCCAGCCAGCCAGTCATTTAGTAGGTCAGCCAGCCAGCCAGCCAGTCAGTTAGTAGGCCAGCCAGTAGGCCAGCCAGTTAGTTAGTAGGCCAGCCAGCCAGTCAGTTAATAGGCCAGCCAGCCAGCAGTCAGTTAGTAGGTCAGCCAGCCAGCCAGTTAGTAGGTCAGCCAGCCAGTTAGTAGGCCAGCCAGCCAGTTAGTAGGTCAGCCAGCCGGCCAGTTAGTAGGCCAGCCAGCCAGCCAGTTAGTAGGCCAGGCCAGCCAGCCAGCCGGTCAGTTAGTAGGCCAGCCAGCCAGCCAGTTAGTTAGTAGGTCCGCCAGCCAGCCAGTTAGTTAGTAGGTCCAGCCAGCCAGGCCAGCCAGGCAGCCAGCCAGTTAGTAGGCCAGCCAGCCAGTTTAGGTAGCCAGCCAGCCAGCCAGTCAGTTAGGTCAGCCAGCCAGTTAGTAAGCCAGCCAGCCAGTTAGTAGGCCAGCCAGCCAGCCAGTAGGCCAGCCAGGCCAGCCAGCCAGTTAGTAGGCCAGCCAGCCAGCCAGCCAGCCAGTCAGTTAGTAGGTCAGCCAGCCAGCCAGTTAGTAGGTCCAGCCAGCCAGCCAGTTAGTAGGCCAGCCAGCCAGCCAGTCAGTTAGTAGGCCAGCCAGCCAGTCAGTTAGTAGCCAGCCAGCAGTTAGTAGGCCAGCCAGCCAGCCAGCCAGCCAGTCAGTTAGTAGGTCTGCCAGCCAGTCAGTTAGTAGGTCAGCCAGCCAGTCAGTTAGTAGGTCTGCCAGCCAGTCAGTTAGTAGGTCTGCCAGCCAGCCAGTTAGTAGGCCAGCCAGCCAGTCAGTTAGTAGGCCAGCCAGCCAGTCAGTTAGTAGTCCAGCCAGCCAGTCAGTTAGTAGCCAGCCAGCCAGTCAGTTAGTAGGCCAGCCAGCCAGTCAGTTAGTAGCCAGCCAGCCAGTCAGTTAGTAGGCCAGCCAGCCAGCCAGTTAGTAGGCCAGCCAGCCAGCCAGTCAGTTAGTAGGCCAGCCAGCCAGTCAGTTAGTAGGCCAGCCAGCCAGTCAGTTAGTAGGCCAGCCAGCCAGTCAGTTAGTAGGCCAGCCAGCCAGTCAGTTAGTAGGCCAGCCAGCCAGTCAGTTAGTAGGCCAGCCAGCCAGTCAGTTAGTAGGCCAGCCAGCCAGTTCAGTTAGTAGGCCAGCCAGCCAGTCAGTTAGTAGGCCAGCCAGCCAGTCAGTTAGTAGGCCAGCCAGCCAGTCAGTTAGTAGGCCAGCCAGCCAGTCAGTTAGTAGGCCAGCCAGCCAGTCAGTTAGTAGGCCAGGCCAGCCAGCCAGTCAGTTAGTAGGCCAGCCAGCCAGTCAGTTAGTAGGCCAGCCAGCCAGTCAGTTAGTAGGCCAGCCAGCCAGTCAGTTAGTAGGCCAGCCAGCCAGTCAGTTAGTAGGCCAGCCAGCCAGTCAGTTAGTAGGCCAGCCAGCCAGTCAGTTAGTAGGCCAGCCAGCCAGTCAGTTAGTAGGCCAGCCAGCCAGCCAGTCAGTTAGTAGGCCAGCCAGCCAGTAGGTCAGCCAGCCAGTTAGTAGGCCAGCCAGCCAGTCAGTTAGTAGGCCAGCCAGCCAGTCAGTTAGTAGGCCAGCCAGCCAGTCAGTTAGTAGGCCAGCCAGCCAGTCAGTTAGTTAGGCCAGCCAGCCAGTCAGTTAGTAGGCCAGCCAGCCAGTCAGTTAGTAGGCCAGCCAGCCAGTCAGTTAGTAGGCCAGCCAGCCAGTCAGTTAGTAGGCCAGCCAGCCAGTCAGTTAGTAGGCCAGCCAGCCAGTCAGTTAGTAGCCAGCCCAGCCAGCCAGTCAGGCCAGCCAGCCAGTTAGTAGGCCAGCCAGCAGTCAGGCCAGTCGGTCAGTTAGGCCAGGCCAGCCAGCCAGTCGGTCAGTTAGTAGGCCAGCCAGCCAGCCGGTCAGTTAGTAGGCCAGCCAGCCAGTCATTTAGTAGGCCAGCCAGCCAGTCATTTAGTAGGTCAGCCAGCCAGCCAGTCAGTTAGTAGTAGGTCCGCCAGCCAGTTCAGTTAGGCCAGCCAGCCAGCCAGTCAGTTAGGTAGGCCAGCCAGCCAGTCAGTTAGTAGGTCAGCCAGCCAGCCAGTTAGTAGGTCAGCCAGCCAGCCAGTTAGTAGGCCAGCCAGCCAGCCAGTTAGTAGCCAGCCAGCCAGCCAGTTAGTAGGCAGCCAGCCAGCCAGTTAGTAGGTCAGCCAGCCAGCCAGCCAGTCAGGCCAGCCAGCCCAGTTAGTAGGCCAGCCAGCCAGCCAGTTAGTAGGTCAGCCAGCCAGCCAGTTAGTAGGCCAGCCAGCCAGCCAGTTAGTAGGTCAGCCAGCCAGCCAGCCCAGTTAGTAGGTCAGGCCAGCCAGCCAGTTAGGTAGGTTAGTAGGCCAGCCAGCCAGTTAGTAGGTCCAGTTAGTAGGCCAGCCAGCCCAGTTAGTAGGTCCAGCCAGCCAGCCAGTTAGTCAGCCAGGTCCAGCCAGCCAGCCAGTTAGTAGGCCAGCCAGCCAGTCAGTTAGTAGGCCAGCCAGCCAGCCAGTCAGTTAGTAGGTCCAGCCAGCCAGCCAGTCAGTTAGTAGGTCAGCCAGCCAGCCAGTTAGTAGGGCCAGCCAGCCAGTTAGTAGGCCAGCCAGCCAGTCAGTTAGTAGGCCAGCCAGTCAGTTAGTAGGCCAGCCAGCCAGTCAGTTAGTAGGCCAGCCAGCCAGTTAGTAGGCCAGCCAGCCAGTTAGTAGGCCAGCCAGCCAGCCAGTTAGTAGCCAGCCAGCCAGCCAGTTAGTAGGCCAGCCAGCCCAGTTAGTAGCCAGTCAGTAGGCCAGCCAGCCAGTTAGTAGGCCAGCCAGCCAGCCAGTTAGTAGGTCAGCCAGCCAGTTAGTAGGCCAGCCAGCCAGCCAGTTAGTAGGCCAGCCAGCCAGCCAGTCAGTAGGTCAGCCAGCCAGTTAGTAGGCCAGCCAGCCAGCCAGCCAGCCCAGTTAGTAGGCCAGCCAGCCAGTCAGTTAGTAGGCCAGCCAGCCAGTCATTTAGTAGGTCAGCCAGCCAGCCAGCCAGCCAGCCAGTCATTTAGTAGGTCAGCCAGCCAGCCAGCCAGTCAGTTAGTAGGCCAGCCAGTCATTTAGTAGGTCAGCCAGCCAGCCAGCCAGCCAGTCATTTAGTAGGTCAGCCAGCCAGCCAGCCAGTCAGTTAGTAGGCCAGCCAGTCAGTTAGTAGGCCAGCCAGCCAGTCAGTTAGTAGGCCAGCCAGCCAGCCAGTAGGCCAGCCAGCCAGTAGGCCAGCCAGCAGTCAGTTAGCCAGCCAGTTAGTAGGTCAGCCAGCCAGCCAGCCAGTTAGTAGGTCAGCCAGCCAGCCAGTTAGGCCAGCCAGCCAGGTTCAGCCAGCCAGCCAGTCAGTTTAGGCCAGCCAGCCAGCCAGCCAGCCAGGTCCGCCAGCCAGCCAGCCAGTCAGTCAGTTAGTAGGCCAGCCAGCCAGCCAGCCAGCCAGTCAGTTAGTAGGTCCGCCAGCCAGCCAGTTAGTTAGTTAGGTCCAGTTAGTAGGCCAGCCAGCCAGCCAGCCAGTTAGTAGGCCAGCCAGCCAGCCAGGCCAGCCAGCCAGTCAGTTAGGCCAGCCAGCCAGTTAGTAGGCCAGCCAGCCAGTTAGTAGGCCAGCCAGCCAGTTAGTAGGCCAGCCAGCCAGCCAGCCAGCCAGTCAGTTAGTAGGTCAGCCAGCCAGCCAGTTAGTAGGTCCAGCCAGCCAGCCAGTTAGTAGGCCAGCCAGCCAGCCAGTCAGTTAGTAGGCCAGCCAGCCAGTCAGTTAGTAGGCCAGCCAGCCAGCCAGCCAGCCAGCCAGCCAGTTAGTAGGTCTCCAGCCAGCCAGTCAGTTAGTAGGTCTGCCAGCCAGTCAGTTAGCCAGGTCTGCCAGCCAGTCAGTTAGTTAGGTAGGTCAGCCAGCCAGTCAGTTAGCCAGCCAGCCAGGTCTGCCAGCCAGTCAGTTAGTAGGTCAGCCAGCCAGTCAGTTAGCCAGCCAGTTAGTAGGCCAGCCAGCCAGCCAGTCAGTTAGTAGTCCAGCCAGCCAGTCAGTTAGTAGGTCAGCCAGCCAGCCAGCCAGCCAGTCAGTTAGTAGGTCAGCCAGCCAGTCAGTTAGTAGGTCAGCCAGCCAGTCAGTTAGTAGGCCAGCCAGCCAGTCAGTTAGTAGGCCAGCCAGCCAGTCAGTTAGCCAGCCAGCCAGTCAGTTAGCCAGCCAGCCAGCCAGTCAGTTTAGGCCAGCCAGCCAGCCAGCCAGTCAGTTAGTAGGCCAGCCAGCCAGTCAGTTAGTAGGCCAGCCAGCCAGTCAGTTAGTAGGCCAGCCAGCCAGTCAGTTAGTAGCCAGCCAGCCAGCCAGTCAGTTAGTAGGCCAGCCAGCCAGTCAGTTAGTAGGCCAGCCAGCCAGTCAGTTAGTAGGCCAGCCAGCCAGTCAGTTAGTAGGCCAGCCAGCCAGTCAGTTAGTAGGCCAGCCAGCCAGTCAGTTAGTAGGCCAGCCAGCCCAGTTAGTAGGCCAGCCAGCCAGTCAGTTAGTAGGTAGGCCAGCCAGCCAGTCAGTTAGTAGGCCAGCCAGCCAGCCAGTCAGTTAGTAGGCCAGCCAGCCAGTAGGCCAGCCAGCCAGTCAGGCCAGCCAGCCAGTCAGTTAGTAGGCCAGCCAGCCAGTCAGTTAGTAGGCCAGCCAGCCAGTCAGTTAGTAGGCCAGCCAGCCAGTCAGCCAGCCAGTCAGTTAGTAGGCCAGCCAGCCAGTCAGTTAGTAGGCCAGCCAGCCAGCCAGTCAGTTAGGCCAGCCAGCCAGTCAGTTAGTAGGCCAGCCAGCCAGTCAGTTAGTAGGCCAGCCAGCCAGTCAGTTAGTAGGCCCAGCCAGCCAGTCAGTTTAGGCCAGCCAGCCAGTCAGTTAGTAGGCCAGCCAGCCCAGCCAGCCAGTCAGTTAGTAGGCCAGCCAGCCAGTCAGTTAGTAGGCCAGCCAGCCAGTAGGCCAGCCAGCCAGTCAGTTAGTAGGCCAGCCAGCCAGCCAGTAGGCCAGCCAGCCAGTTAGTAGGCCAGCCAGCCAGTCAGTTAGTAGGCCAGCCAGCCCAGTCAGTTAGTAGCCAGCCAGCCAGCCAGTCAGTTAGTAGCCAGCCAGCCAGCCAGTCAGTTAGTAGGTCAGCCAGCCAGCCAGCCAGTCAGTCAGTTAGTAGGCCAGCCAGCCAGTCAGTCAGTTAGTAGGCCAGCCAGCCAGTCAGTCAGTTAGTAGGCCAGCCAGCCAGTCAGTCAGTTAGTAGCCAGCCAGCCAGTCCAGTCAGGTCAGCCAGCCAGTCAGTCAGTTAGTAGGCCAGCCAGCCAGTCAGTCAGTAGTAGGCCAGCCAGCCAGCCAGTCAGTAGTAGGTCAGCCAGCCAGTTAGTAGGCCAGCCAGCCAGTCAGTCAGTTAGTAGGTCAGCCAGCCAGCCAGTCAGTTAGTAGGTCAGCCAGCCAGCCAGTCAGTTAGTCAGGCCAGCCAGCCAGGTCAGCCAGCCAGCCAGTCAGTTAGTAGGTCAGCCAGCCAGTAGGTCAGCCAGTCAGTCAGTTAGTAGGTCAGGCCAGCCAGCCAGTCAGTCAGTTAGTAGGTCAGCCA
Organism: Oncorhynchus gorbuscha; assembly: GCF_021184085.1. Classification (NCBI taxonomy): domain Eukaryota; kingdom Metazoa; phylum Chordata; class Actinopteri; order Salmoniformes; family Salmonidae; genus Oncorhynchus; species Oncorhynchus gorbuscha. Next base: position 102,190,245 of record NC_060175.1, on the reverse strand, counting down.
GCCAGCCAGTCAGTAGTAGGTCAGCCAGCCAGTTAGTAGGTCAGCCAGCCAGCCAGTCAGTTAGTAGGTCAGCCAGCCAGCCAGTCAGTTAGTAGGTCAGCCAGCCAGCCAGTCAGTTAGTAGGTCAGCCAGCCAGCCAGTCAGTTAGTAGGTCAGCCAGCCAGCCAGTCAGTTAGTAGCCAGTCAGTTAGTAGGTCAGCCAGCCAGCCAGTCAGTTAGTAGGTCAGGCCAGCCAGCCAGCCAGTAGGCCAGCCAGCCAGGGTTAGCCAGCCAGCCAGCCAGCCAGCCAGTCAGTTAGTAGGCCAGCCAGCCAGCAGTTAGTAGGCCAGCCAGCCGGTTAGTAGGCCAGCCAGCCACAGTCAGTTAGTAGGCCAGCCAGCCAGTCAGTTAGTAGGCCAGCCAGCCAGTCAGTCAGTTAGTAGGCCAGCCAGCCACCGGTTAGTAGGCCAGCCAGCCAGTCAGTTAGTAGGCCAGCCAGCCAGTCAGTTAGTCAGTTAGTAGGCCAGGCCAGCCAGCCAGTCAGTCAGTTAGTAGGCCAGCCAGCCAGTCAGTCAGTTAGTAGGCCCAGCCAGCCAGGTCAGCCAGCCAGTCGGTTAGTAGGCCAGCCAGCCAGTCAGTCAGTTAGTAGGCCAGCCAGCCACAGTCAGCCAGCCAGTCAGTAGCCAGCCAGCCAGCCCAGCCAGCCACAGTCAGTTAGTAGGCCAGCCAGCCAGCCAGTCAGTTAGTAGGCCAGCCAGCCAGTCAGTTAGTAGGCCAGCCAGCCAGTCAGTTAGTAGGGCCAGCCAGCCACAGTCAGTTAGTAGGCCAGCCAGCCAGTCGGTTAGTAGGCCAGCCAGGCCAGCCAGCCAGTCAGTTCAGTTAGTAGGCCAGCCAGCCACTAGGCCAGCCAGTCAGTTAGGCCAGCCAGCCAGTCTCGTCAGTTAGTAGGCCAGCCAGCCACAGTCAGTTAGTAGGTCAGCCAGCCAGCCAGTCAGTTAGTAGGCCAGCCAGCCAGTCGGTTAGTAGGCCAGCCAGCCAGTCAGTTAGTAGGCCAGCCAGCCACAGTCAGTTAGTAGGCCAGCCAGCCAGTCAGTTAGTAGGCCAGCCAGCCAGTCAGTTAGTAGGCCAGCCAGCCACTCAGTTAGTTAGTAGGCCAGCCAGCCAGTCAGTTAGTAGGCCAGCCAGCCACTCAGTTAGTAGGCCAGCCAGCCACAGTCAGTTAGTAGGCCAGCCAGCCACTCAGTTAGTAGGCCAGCCAGCCACTCAGTTAGTAGGCCAGCCAGCCACTCAGTTAGTAGGCCAGCCAGCCACTCGGTTAGTAGGCCAGCCAGCCACTCAGTTAGTAGGCCAGCCAGCCACTCAGTTAGTAGGCCAGCCAGCCACTCAGTTAGTAGGCCAGCCAGCCACTCAGTTAGTAGGCCAGCCAGCCACTCAGTTAGTAGGTCAGCCAGCCAGTCAGTTAGTAGGTCAGCCAGCCAGCCAGTTAGTAGGCCAGCCAGCCAGCCAGCCAGTCAGTTGGCAGGTCAGTTAGCAGGTCAGTTAGCAGGTCAGTTAGCAGGTCAGTTAGCAGGTCAGTTAGCAGGTCAGTTAGCAGGTCAGTTAGCAGGTCAGGTCGGCAGGTCAGTTCAGCAGGTCAGTTCAGCAGGTCAGTTAGCAGGTTAGCAGGTCAGTTAGCAGGTCAGTTAGCAGGTCAGGTCGGCGGGTCAGGTCAGCGGGTCAGGTCAGCGGGTCAGTTAGCGGGTCAGTTAGCGGGCAGTTAGCGGGTCAGTTAGCAGGTCAGTTAGCAGGCCGGCCGGTCAGTTATTCCCCTCGGACAAGTCTTATTTTTTTCTTCATTGTCGTAGAAGCTGTTGTCTTACGTAATAAATATAAGACTAGGTAGCTATTCATGTTTTGTAACTACATTTGATATCCTTCCAACAATCTGGATTCCATCTAATCTCTTGTGGATCGATAAACCACCTGTTGAATTAAGCTGAGGTGAAACACTCTTGACTGTTAATTCCTCTGTTTTCTCTGGTCAATCTCAGGAGCATCTGGTGACTCAGGGGATGAAGGGAGACCAAGCTACGTCTCTGATCGAGGTGGCTTCCTCCAGATGCAGCACCGTCAAGTATCGACGTGGAGCTGGCTGAAGAGTACATCGCTAGACAGGTGGGTTGTGGGATAGTGTCGCTAGACAGGTGGGTTGTGGGATAGTGTCGCTAGACAGACAGGTGGGATAGTGTCGCTAGACAGGTGGGATAGTGTCGCTAGACAGGTGGGATAGTGTCGCTAGACAGGTGGGATAGTGTCGCTAGACAGGTGGGATAGTGTCGCTAGACAGGTGGGATAGTGTCGGTTAAGATACCAGGTATCGTGGCAAAGAAAACAAAACACAAAGAGTTTTAACTTTATGTAAAAGAAAACAAACCTCCATTTATTTTTGTCATACAGCCACATGTATTTTCTGAACTACATCACACTATTTTTACATACAGCAGGTGTTTTTATGTTTGCCATGGATACAAAAATATTGCGATACTGGTATCGTCCTAGCCCTCGTGTGACAGTGTGTGTTCATGTTTAAACATATATGAAACCGTGTGTGTTTTGTTCAATGCTCAATAAATCAACAGTGTTATATTATTTACAGATTTGCTACAAATGATGCATCATTTTTAATATAGACTACGTTCAGAGCCGCGCGTGTCTGTGTGTAAACTTCCTTCCTCTATAGATCTCAGCGTTCTCCTGTGTGGACCCCAGCTCCATCCTGCCCTTGTACCAGGTCCCCTCCCTACAGGCCATCTATACTCTGGACGCTGTCATCTCCAAGGTCCAGGTGTCTCTGGACGAACATTTCTCCAAGGTAGCGGCGGAGACGGACCCTCTCAAGCCCTCGGAGATCACCAAAAACCTGCTGCCTGCTACACTGCAGCTCATAGACGTGTACACAGCCTTCACCAGGTGAGACAAATCCTCTCTCTCTACCACTTTACTGAGACTGTGTTCTCCCGTTGGGGGCAGAACAACCATGTTCTCCCGTTGGGGGCAGAACAACCATGTTCTCCCGTTGGGGGCAGAACAACCATGTTCTCCCGTTGGGGGCAGAACAACCATGTTCTCCCGTTGGGGGCAGAACAACCATGTTCTCCCGTTGGGGGCAGAACAACCATGTTCTCCCGTTGGGGGCAGAACAACCATGTTCTCCCGTTGGGGGCAGAACAACCATGTTCTCCCGTTGGGGGCAGAACAACCATGTTCTCCCGTTGGGGGCAGAACAACGTACGTCTTCAAATAATAGGCTCAGTTGGCAGTAAACACACAAAAAAAATTTGTCTTCTTTCCATCTTGAAAAATAAGGTGTTTTTGTATTGTGAAAATGAGTGATTTGATTGTGCGTCTCAGGTCCTACCTTCTGATGAGCCTACCAGAGGAAGGAGAGAACAAGCTATCGGAGGCTAAACTTCAGGGTTACGCAGCAGTACTGTCTATAGGCTCCATGCGCTGCAAAGCCAACCTGCTCGGTACGTACTAGTGGGCTTATGGGTTTGGGCACGTTCTAGTAGGCTTATGGGTTTGGGCACGTTCTAGAGAAATGGATATATATTCAGCAAGATCTAGTCAGCAATACCTAGTTAAAGTCTACTGTTTTCAGTCGGAGACGAGCAGAGCCCCCTCAGTCCTCCTCTCACTCAACAACTGTGTGTTGCTTGACTGTTTGTTGCTTGACTGTGTGTTGCTTGACTGTGTGTTGCTTGACTGTGTTCCTTGACTGTGTGTTGCTTGACTGTGTGTTGCTTGACTGCGTGTTGCTTGACTGCGTGTTGCTTGACTGCGTGTTGCTTGACTGCGTGTTGCTTGACTGCGTGTTGCTTGACTGCGTGTTGCTTGACTGCGTGTTGCTTTACTCGTTCAGGTCAGAATGTGATGCAGAACCTTCCGTCGGCCGTGCAGACGCTGTGTGAGACGTGGAGCAACATCAACACCAACGAGTTCCCTAACATCGGCTCATGGGTGCGTACCGCTGAGAAGGGGTGGCAGCCCCCCCCCTCCATGTGTAACGGAGGTGGTTCGTAAATGGATCCACTGTCTCATACAGACCCAAACACTCGATCAAAAACTTTAGATTCCTGATCGAACCCCAATCGGTCCCACATACCGTGTCCTCTGTCTGTGTGGGTATGAATACTGAGGCTGTCGCTCACACTACACTCCTACCAAAAAGAGCCCACATTAGAAGAAACAGGGTGCCTGTGTTCCCCCCTCAGCATAATGACTGTCTGGGATACAGCCTGTGTTCCCCCCTCAGCGTAATGACTGTCTGGGATACAGCCTGTGTTCCCCCCTCAGCATAATGACTGTCTGGGATACAGCCTGTGTTCCCCCTCAGCGTAATGACTGTCTGGGATACAGCCTGTGTTCCCCCCCTCAGCGTAATGACTGTCTGGGATACAGCCTGTGTTCCCCCTCAGCGTAATGACTGTCTGGGATACAGCCTGTGTTCCCCCCTCAGCGTAATGACTGTCTGGGATACAGCCTGTGTTCCCCCTCAGCATAATGACTGTCTGGGATACAGCCTGTGTTCCCCCCCTCAGCATAATGACTGTCTGGGATACAGCCTGTGTTCCCCCCTCAGCATAATGACTGTCTGGGATACAGCCTGTGTTCCCCCCTCAGCATAATGACTGTCTGGGATACAGCCTGTGTTCCCCCCCTCAGCATAATGACTGTCTGGGATACAGCCTGTGTTCCCCCCCTCAGCATAATGATTGATTGAGTGAATGACTTGATTGATAGATTGATTTGTCAAGCCTTTCCTGTAGAACCGCCAGATGTTCCATGCTGTATATGTGTTCCATGGCTGTCACACCCGATACAACTCGTTAACCAGCCCAGGGTTAGATCAATCAGGGATACAACACATTTTTTGTGAAACGTCTGGGTTCCCCAGAGACGACGTTTGTGAATAATGACCGTGTCCGACCAACTTGTCTCGTCTCTTCTCTCAGCGTAATGCGTTCGCCAACGACACCATCCCGTCCGAGAGCTACATCAGTGCCATCCAGACGGCTCATCTGGGCACGCTCAGTAACCAGTCCCTGGCTCTGGCCTCGTCTCTCAAACACCTCCTCCTCTCTCTGGTCCGCCTCACCGGAGACCTCATTGTGTAAGTTATTCTCTAATTGGTGGTCCTTCTGTAGCTCAGTTGGTAGAGCATGGCGCTTGTAACGCCAGGGTAGTGGGTTCGATTCCCGGGACCACCCATACGTAGAATGTATGCACACATGACTGTAAGTCGCTTTGGATAAAAGCGTCTGCTAAATGGCATATATTATATTATTATTAATTCCAGCAGCAGCCACTTTCGCACAGTCGATATTACATCAACACCTTCCACTATTGCACTGCTAATATACCTTTTCGGGATAAAATATGCGATTCTCCCATTGACTGGGGTCTGTGTTTTCATCAAAGCTGTTACAGGAAGTGAGCGCCTGTTGCGTGTCTGGGATTTCCGACTTCCCTGGCGCTAGAAACCACTGGCTCCACAGTAATTAGTTCCATACTGGAAATTAATGTAGACATGGCCCCCCAGGACTGAGGAGTTGGACCTCTCCTCCAAGAGAGCAGCATTAACACTCCCTGTCTGCCCCCCCCCCCAGGACTGAGGAGTTGGACCTCTCCTCCAAGAGAGCAGCATTAACACTCCCTGTCTGCCCTCCCCCCCCAGGACTGAGGAGTTGAACCCTCCCCAGGTGGTACATGCCCTGCTCCCCCTTCTCTTGGAGAGCAGCACGGAGAGCGTAGCTGAGATCTGCTTGACCTCTCTGGAGCGTATTCTGGGCCCCGCTGAGTCAGACACCTTCCTGTCCCACGTCTACCAGAGACTGGTCACAGGATGCTACAACATCATCGCCAACCACTCCGACCCCAACAGGTGAGACTTGAACTTTGAGCCGAGCAGTTAGGCTGAGACTGGAGTTGAGTCAACTTTAATGACCCCTCCCCCCAGAGCGGAAATTAATTAGACGATTGCTGTCCATCAATGCTCCCCCTAATCAACTCGACAGGGCTTAAGAAAAACAGTTACATATGCCCCTCCCTCCCCCCTTCAATAGAGTGAAAAGTTGGCTTTAAGACCTATTCGAAGGCGATTGACGGCTGTCATTTTGTTCCATGTGTTGTGTCGTAGTGGTCTGGATGAGTCTGTGTTGGAGGAGTGTCTGCAGTATCTGGAGAGGCAGCTGGAGAGCAGCCAAATGTGCAAGGCCATGGAGGACTTCTTCTCCTGCAGGTTTGTCTGCCGTTTCTGCTGTGGCTCAGTCGGTTAGAGCCGTGCTCCTACCAAAACACTGAGGTCGTGGGTTCATGTGGTACGTATGTTTCCAACGCACGACCGCAGACTAAGCCGTGTCGCAGTTCACGACCGTCTCTCTCCCTCGTAGACGGCTCGTGAGTTTCAAGTTTGGGGAAGTGATCTATCCCCCCCCCCCCCCCCCCCAAATAGCCATGCATGTAAATCATGCCCCTATCGTGGCATTTGCAGACCATTGTAAAATAGCCTGCTTTTCCTAATGTGATGAGTAAATTGGTTAGTCATAAATTAGGATTATAATATAACTAATTTACTGGTAGCCTAGTAGTTGGGATTGTTGGGGCAGTAACCGGAAGGTTGCTGGATGGAATCCCCCGGAGTGTCAAGGTAAACATCTGTTATTTAATCCCTGAACGAGGCAGTTTATTTAACCCACTGTTCCCCGGGCACTGAAGACGTGGATGTTGATTATGGCAGCCCCCCCCTGCACCTCTCTGATTCAGTGGTTGGGTTGAGTTGAACAACTGACTCGGTATCCACCTCTTTCCCTGTTTGCAACAGCTAACTTTTTTTTTTAAGAGGATCTTGGAGAAAATGTGGCTTTTAAAAAAACTAATAAACACGTATTGCATTTCTACGACACTTTACATGACTGGTAAAGACATTTTGGTAGAATCCTACATGACAGCGTAGACTGCTCACCTCAACAATCAGATATTTAATATTTGAACGCAGCCCAAAATGCTCACCTCAACAATCAGATATTTAATATTTGAACGCAGCCTAAAATGCTCACTTCTCGACTTAGTAAACTAAATCATGTTCTCTGGTGTAGTAATTTTGGTTGTTTTCTTTATTTCTGTATAGACAGGAGTAATTATATCATTTTGTTATTTGTCTTCCCATATCCTATTGGACAAGCTGCCGATGGTCTCTTTACATTCTCTCGTTTTGTGTCTCAGTGGAGAACTGGTTCAGATCATGATGGCTACAGCCAATGAAAACCTATCTGCTAAATTCTGCAACCGGGTGCTGAAATTCTTCACCAAACTCTTCCAGCTCAGTAAGTTTATCCTCACTCCTCTTGTTTTCCCCAAACCAGTTCTGCCTCCCAGACCAAAGTGTTGTTCCCATACTGACCAACCAGAGACATGTCCGCTCATCCTAATCGTGACCCTTTTTACTCTAGTTTCTCAAGTTCGTTTCAGTTCTACCATCTCTTTCATGTCCTAAAACCCCTCTCCTCGCTTATTCCACCTCAGCGGAGAAGAGTCCCAACCCCAGCCTGTTGTGTCTGTGCGGCTCCCTGGCCCAGCTGGCGTGTGTGGAGCCGTCCAGGCTGCAGTCGTGGCTCAGCCGCATGACGGCCACGCCACCCAAGGACTCGGAGCATCTGGAGACGGTGCAGGAGAACAGGGCGCTGCTACAGGTGTGTGTGTGTGTGTGTGTGTGTGTGTCAGCACAAAAGCAGTTCTCAAGACTGGTCAACATTAAACCGTCTCAACTTCAGGTAACTGCCAAAATCGAGGAGACACATTTGAGTAAATGAGAGAATCAAAGTATATTGAAAGCAGGTGCTTCCACACCAGGTGTGGTTCCTGCGTTAATTAAGCAATTAACATCCCATCATGCTTAGGGACAGGTATGAAAATCCATTATTTTGGGGTACCATGACAACGGCCCCATCTACAGGGCACGAGTGATCACTGAACGGTTTGATGAGCATGAGAACGATGTAAACCATATGCCGTGATCGTCTCTCAGTCGCCAGATCTCAACCCGATTGAACACTTAGGGGAGATTCTGGAATGGTGTCTGAGATGCAGTTTTCCACCACCATCAACAAAACACCGAATTTCTTGTGGAGAATGGGTGTCACATCCCCCCAATAGAGTTCCAGACTCTTGTAGCATCTATGCCAAGGTGCGTCGAAGCTGTTCTGGCTCGCGGTGACACCCAACGACCCTATTAAAGACACTATATGTTGGAGTTTCCTTTATCTTGGCAGTTACATTATTATATCTCCTCTTCGTGTTTTTTCTAGAATTGTTTGTTATCGGGGGTTTTGTTGAACGGTTGACCAAAACTTAGACCCTACAACATGGATCAAAAACATTTCGGTACTAGAATTTTTGTGTTCCTTTCGGGAACTTCTGTCAAATGTCTCACGTCGTCTACTGATTGAGAGAAGATCAAGTCTGTAGATCAGTGTAGCCGATGTGGCCTTACCGTGCCTGGTCCCCTCTCATACTGCCTCTAGTCTGTCCTGAGGAACCTCTGAACTTACTGGGAGTCTGGACTGTATCATGTTATCTCCTCATACTGCCTCTAGTCTGGACTGAGGAACCACTGGGAGTCTGGACTGTATCATGTTATCTCCTCTCTCATACGGACTCTAGTCTGTCATGAGGAACCACTGGGAGTCTGGATTGTATCATGTTATCTCCTCTCTCATACGGACTCTAGTCTGTCATGAGGAACCACTGGGAGTCTGGACTGTACCATGTTATCTCCTCTCTCATACTGACTCTAGCCTGTCCTGAGGAACCACTGAACTTACTGGGAGGCTGGACTGTACCATGTTATCTCCCCTCTCATACTGACTCTAGTCTGTCCTGAGGAACCACTGGGAGTCTGGACTGAGGAACCACTGGGAGTCTGGACTGAGGAACCACTGGGAGTCTGGACTGAGGAACCACTGGGAGTCTGGACTGAGGAACCACTGGGAGTCTGGACTGAGGAACCACTGGGAGTCTGGACTGAGGAACCACTGGGAGTCTGGACTGTACCATGTTATCTAATATAATAATAATAATAATATATGCCATTTAGCAGACGCTTTTATCCAAAGCGACTTACAGTCATGTGTGCATACATTCTATGTATGGGTGGTCCCGGGAATCGAACCTACTACCCTGGCATTACAAGCGCCATGCTCTACCAACTGAGCTACAGAAGGACCACTCCTCTCTCATACTGCCTCTAGTCTGTCCTGAGGAACCACTGAACTTACTGGGAGTCTGGACTGTATCATGTTATCTCCTCTCTCATACTGACTCTAGTCTGTCCTGAGGAACCACTGGGAGTCCACTGGGAGCCGTGATTGGGAGTCCAATTGGCCCAACGTCATCTGGGTTTGG
>NC_060175.1:102173325-102175825 GCF_021184085.1 Oncorhynchus gorbuscha | reverse complement strand
GTATTTTCCCTGATGTATCAGCATGGGTGGGTGTGTGTGCGTGGGATCGTGTGCGTGGGATCGTGTGCGTGGGATCGTGTGCGTGGGATCGTGTGTGCGTGGGATCGTGTGTGCGTGGGATCGTGTGTGCGTGGGATCGTGTGTGCGTGGGATCGTGTGTGCGTGGGATCGTGTGTGCGTGGGATCGTGTGTGCGTGGGATCGTGTGTGCGTGGGATCGTGTGTGCGTGGGATCGTGTGTGCGTGGGATCGTGTGTGCGTGGGATCGTGTGTGCGTGGGATCGTGTGTGCGTGGGATCGTGTGTGCGTGGGATCGTGTGTGCGTGGGATCGTGTGTGCGTGGGATCGTGTGTGCGTGGGATCGTGTGTGCGTGGGATCGTGTGTGCGTGGGATCGTGTGTGCGTGGGATCGTGTGTGCGTGGGATCGTGTGTGCGTGGGATCGTGTGTGCGTGGGATCGTGTGTGCGTGGGATCGTGTGTGCGTGGGATCGTGCGGGATCGTGTGTGCGTGGGATCGTGTGTGCGTGGGATGCGTGGGATCGTGTGTGCGTGGGATCGTGTGTGCGTGGGATCGTGTGTGCGTGGGATCGTGTGTGCGTGGGATCGTGTGTGCGTGGGATCGTGTGTGCGTGGGATCGGGTGTGCGTGGGATCGTGTGTGCGTGGGATCGTGTGTGCGTGGGATCGTGTGTGCGTGGGATCGTGTGTGCGTGGGATCGTGTGTGCGTGGGATCGTGGGTGCGTGGGATCGTGGGTGCGTGGGATCGTGGGTGCGTGGGATCGTGGGTGCGTGGGTGCGTGGGATCGTGGGTGCGTGGGATCGTGGGTGCGTGGGATCGTGGGTGCGTGGGATCGTGGGTGCGTGGGATCGTGGGTGCGTGCGTGGGTGCGTGGGATGGTGGGGGGGTGCGTGGGATGGTGGGGGGGTGCGCGTGGGATGGCGGGGGGGTGCGCGTGGGATGGTGGGGGGGGGTGCGCGTGGGATGGCGTGGGATGGGGGTGTGCGCGTGGGATGGTGGGTGTGTGCGCGTGGGATGGTGGGTGTGTGCGCGTGGGATCGTGGGTGTGTGCGCGTGGGATCGTGGGTGTGTGCGCGTGGGATCGTGGGTGTGTGTGTTAGATCGTGGGTGTGCGCGTGGGATCGTGTGCGCAACTGTGGTCTTGAATGCGTGTGTGTGCGTGTGCGCGTGCGCGTGTGTTCAGACAGTCTGATATCTCCTCTGACCAACCTGCGGTCGTCCTCAGGCCCTGGTGAAGCGCAGCCCCAGCAGCGGCACCATGAAGGAGTCCTCAGCCTTCCAGAGTGAACTGAGGATGCCTGAGAGTGCCATTCGTCATCAGAGCAGCCTGGGCTCCAGCGACAAAGACAAGGTAAGACGAGGGAGAAGGGGGATACCGAGTCGGTCGTACAACTGAATGGGGGATACCGAGTCGGTCGTACAACTGAATGGGGGATACCGAGTCGGTCGTACAACTGAATGGGGGATACCGAGTCGGTCGTACAACTGAATGGGGGATACCGAGTCGGTCGTACAACTGAATGGGGGATACAGAGTCGGTCGTACAACTGAATGGGGGATACCGAGACGGTCAACTGAATGGGGGATACCGAGTCGGACGGTCAACTGAATGGGGGATACCGAGTCGGCCGGTCAACTGAATGGGGGATACCGAGTCGGCCGGTCAACTGAATGGGGGATACCGAGTCGGCCGGTCAACTGAATGGGGGATACCGAGTCGGTCGGTCAACTGAATGGGGGATACCGAGTCGGTCGGTCAACTGAATGGGGGATACCGAGTCGGTCGGTCAACTGAATGGGGGATAGTCGGTCGGTCAACTGAATGGGGGATACCGAGTCGGTCGGTCAACTGAATGGGGGATACCGAGTCGGTCGGTCAACTGAATGGGGGATACCGAGTCGGTCGGTCAACTGAATGGGGGATACCGAGTCGGCCGGTCAACTGAATGGGGGATACCGAGTCGGCCGGTCAACTGAATGGGGGATACCGAGTCGGCCGGTCAACTGAATGGGGGATACCGAGTCGGCCGGTCAACTGAATGGGGGATACCGAGTCGGTCGGTCAACTGAATGGGGGATACCGAGTCGGTCGGTCAACCGAAATGTGTCTTCCTCATTTTTTTAACTGTATTTTTTTTCATCCATATTAAGAGATACAACAACAGAGACGAAGCAACAACAGCACTCACACATCCCTGCGTGTATTATATATTATATATACACACACACTCACACTCACACATACACATACACTCACACATACACACACACACACACACACACACACACACACACACACACATTCACACACATACACACACACATTCACACACATACACACATTCACACACACATTCACACACATACACACATTCACACACATACATTCACACACACACACACACACACATTCACACACACACACATTCACATTCACACACACACACACACATTCACATTCACACACACACATTCACATAC